>NW_027363572.1:370000-462500 GCF_046119375.1 Phyllobates terribilis | reverse complement strand
CAAAGGGTTTTTAAAGGGGCTGCAAACATAAATACGAAAAAAAATAATTCAATTAGTGCTTTTTGTGTTCATTTAATTTTTATTTGAAGTCCATTTTTTTTATATACCTTGAAATTAAGCCCTACTCCATGACATCTGAGAGCTACATGGATCCCGCTTGTGAGGTTCCTGTCCGTCACTACTATTCAGTTTTAGGGTCCACTCACTAAGCCATATATTCTCTCATGCAAGAAAATAGGGCCAATTATGCTAATGACACTTGGCTCAAACTCTGTCAGAGCTTCAACTGAGTGTGATCCGATTCTCTCGCAGCACAGATATGGAGAAGATGGAGAACTTAATTTCTCCATCTTCTCCATAGTCTCTGTGAGTGTTCATCGGACTGCACTTGGATGACATCCGAGTGCAGTCCAATGTTTTACGTGCACCCGTAGACTTGTATGGGTGCACATGGTCCGAATATCGAATGAGATTATTTTCTCATGCCAATAATCGCAGATCTGCACTGTCCCATAGTATAACATAGGGCCGAGTCCTATCCGATAAAACATCACATAGCATTCGGCCGTGTTATACGACAGTGTGAGCGAGCCCTTAGAGTCAAGGAATATTTACATGCAAATGATGATATTACTCTCCAAGTGTATATTTTTTTAGGCGAGTTCATAGTAAATGCTTTGCCTTTTTGACATGTGATCAACTAAAGAACAAGAAAGATTTAGGACCTCCCCTATACAGAAACGGAAAATAGTTTGGAGGACTTGCATGTCCTTTTTTATTTATTATGAGAAAATCATAAAAGATCCCGTTTTTTAACCATGCTGTGACTTTCTGCTGAGGGAGAGGGAGAGAGCTGCCCTATTCAGAGTCTGTAATAAGACCTGCTGACAAAAGTGTTGAAGATACAGTCTAATGTGAATTAACAATGAAAAAAAGTTAATTTAACAAATGGCTTGTATTTTTTAGTACAAACTTTTTTTGTGTTTACAGCTCCTTTAAAGGGAATCTGTCATCAGGTTTTTGCCACCTAATCTGAGTAATGTGTCACTTACTGGGCTGCTTAGTGTCGTTTTGATAAAATCATTGATTTGTCAGAAGGTAATTATCACTAGATGACTAGTAAGTTCTGTAGGACCCCACCCCCATCACTGATCAGTAGATTTCTGTGTACACTGAGCATGGGCAGAAAGCTGCCAATCAGTGGTGTGGGCGGGGCTATACAGAGCGCAGCATTCAGAGAGCTGCTAGATCTGCAGCAGATAAAACGGTGATTTTCTCAAAATGACAACAAGCAGCTGAAAAAGTGACACATCGCTGGAATCAGGGTATCTGCCCCAATATTGTGCTGCTCTCAGATGGGGCAGCACAATTAATATTATGCCAAATTAATTTCCCGTGAACTATCACATGATCTATCACGGGGATCATGTGACATGTCACGTGATAAATCAGGTGTGTGGAGGGGGCCCTTGCTACTCTTAATCCACCCCTGAGTGAGACTAATACTGTACAACCAAATTGGCTCAGCACAAAAGGTTTCTTCAGATGTGGAGCCAATCGGTGCAAAGCGTGTCTACATGCGGTTAAAACAGATAGTTTTATGTCCTTAAGTAATGATAGAGAATATAAAATTCATGATTTCCTCAATTGTAATTCATCAGGGGAGTCCCTGTGGATTTTCACATTGGATACCACAGGGGTTAAATTCAAGACAGGATCTGATACTGCAGTATTAAGAAATATAATTCTGCATTTATTTCCATGCATGTACACTGGGTACGGAAAGTATTCAGACCCCTTTACATTTTTCACTCTTTGTTTCATTGCAGCCATTTGGTAAATTCTAAAAAGTTCATTTTTTTCTCATTAAAGTCCACTCTGCACCCCATCTTGTCTGAAAGAAAACAGAAATGAAGAAATTTTTGCAAAATTTAATAAAAAAGAAAAACTGAAATATCACACGGGCATAAGTATTCAGACCCTTTGCTCAGTATTGAGTAGAAGCACCCTTTTGGGCTAGTACAGCCATGAGTCTTCTTGGAAATGATGCAACAAGTTTTTCACACCAGCATTTTGGGATCCTCTGCCATTCTTCCTTGCAGATCCTCTCCAGTTCCGTCAGGATGAATGGGAAACGTTGGTGGACAGCCATTTTCAGGTCTCTCCAAAGATGCTCAATTGGGTTTAGGTCAGGGCTCTGGCTGGGCCAGTCAAGAATGGTCACATAGTTGTTCTGAAGCCACTCCTTTGTTATTTTAGCTGTGTGCTTAGGGTCATTGTCTTGTTGGAAGGTGAACCTTTGGCCAAGTCTGAGGTGCAGAGCACTCTGGAAGAGGTTTTCATCCAGGATATCTCTGTACTTGGCCGCATTCATGTTTCCTTCAATTGCAACCAGTCGTCCTGTCCCTGCAGCTGAAAAACACACCCATAGCATGATACTGCTGTTATGATCTACTACAAGAACTAAGGAAAGAGAGGAAATCTGTCCATACAATAGGACTAAGCTGATTCCTTACGATGCAGCGGGCAACCTGTTCCTTGCAAACAGACCCGCCTATGTCCGCGGCTAATCTGAACACAGACCTATAGATTAAAGGGAGGGGTCCCTAAAAGAACTAAGGACTGGGACAAAACTGGACACCTCCTGGCAGAAGTAGTAGCAGAAGAAGACAAACAGACAAAAGTACTTAGTGGTCCAAGGACCAAACAAACTAGAGAGATACAGTAGGTACAAAGCACCTGGCTAGATTAAGAGTCAAAGTAACACTGAAGTCCAGCAAAGCCTGAAGGGCGGAGCTGGAATAAATAGGCAGAAGGTCACATGACCACAAAATAGAAAAAACTAACAGGAGGGTTCTAACAACTGCCACCACCATGTTTCACTGTTGGGATTGTATTAGGCAGGTGATGAGCAGTGCCTGGTTTTCTCCACACATACCACTTAGAATTATCACCAAAAAGTTCTATCTTCGTCTCATCAGACCAGAGAATCTTATTTCTCATAGTCTGGGAGTCCTTCATGTGTTTTTGAGCAAACTCTATGCGGGCTTTCATATGAGGAGAGGCTTCCATCTGGCCACTCTGCCATAAAGGCCCAACTGGGGAAGGGCTGCAGTGATAGTTGACTATGTGGAACTTTCTCCCATCTCCCTACTGCATCTCTGGAGCTCAGCCACAGTGATCTTGGGGTTCTTCTTTACCTCTCTCACCAAGGCTCTTCTCCCACGATTGCTCAGTTTGGCTGGACGGCCAGGTCTAGGAAGACTTCTGGTGGTCCCAAACTTCTTCCATTTAAGGATTATGGAGGCCACTGTGCTCTTATGAACCTTGGGTAATGCAGAAATTCTTTTATAACCTTGGCTAGATCTGTGCCTTGCCACAATTCGGTCTCTGAGCTCCTTGGGCAGTTCGTTTGAGCTCATGATTCTCATTTGGTCTGACATGTAGTGTGAGCTGTGGGGTCTTATATAGACAGGTGTGTGCCTTTCCAAATCAAGTCCTATCAGTTTAATTAAACACATTTGGACTCCATTGAAGGAGTAGAACCATCTCAAGGAGGATCACAAGGAAATGGACAGCATGTGACTTAAATATGAGTGTCTGAGCAAAGGATCTGAATACTTATGACCATGTGATATTTCAGTTTTTCTTTTTTAATAAATTTGCAAAAAAATTCTATATTGCTGTTTTTTTCAGTCAAGATGGGGTGCAGAGTGTACTTTAATGAGAAAAAAATGAACTTTTTAGAATTTATCAAAAGGCTGCAATGAAACAAAGAGTGAAAAATTTAAAGGAGTCTGAATACTTTCCGTACTCACTGTATGTATCTATATAAACTGCTCCAAAAATAAAGGGAACACTTAAAACAACAGAATATAACTCCAAGTAAATCAAACTTCTGTGAAATCAAACTGTCCACTTAGGAAGCAACACTGATTGACAATCAATTTCACATGCTGATGTGCAAATGGAATAGAGGATAGATGGAAATTATTGGCAATTATCAAGACACCCTCAATAAAGGAGTGGTTCTGCAGGTGGGGACCACAGACCACATCTCAGTACCAATGCTTTCTGGCTGATGTTTTGGTCACTTTTGAATGTTGGTTGTGCTTTCACACTCGTGGTAGCATGAGACAGACTCTACAACCCACAGAAGTTGCTCAGATAGTGCAGCTCATCCAGGATGGCACATCAATGCGAGCTGTGGCAAGAAGGTTGGCTGTGTCCAGAGGCTGGAGGCGCTACCAGGAGACAGGCCAGTACACCAGGAGATGTGGAGGGGGCCGTAGGAGGGCAACAACCCAGCAGCAGGACCGCTACCTCCGCCTTTGTGAAAGGAGGAACAGGAGGAGCACTGCCAGAGCCCTGCAAAATGACCTCCAGCAGGCCACAAATGTGCATGTGTTTGCACAAACGGTTAGATACCGACTCCATGAGGGTGGTATGAGGGCCCGACGTCCACAGATAGGGGTTGTGCTCACAGCCCAACACCATGCAGGACGCTTGGCATTTGCCACAGAACACCAGGATTGGCAAAGTTGCCACTCGCGCCCTGTGCTCTTCGTAGATGAAAGCAGGTTCACACTGAGCACATGTGACAGACGTGACAGAGTCTGGAGACGCGTGGAGAGTGACATCCTTCAGCATGACCGGTTTGGCAGTGGGTGAGTAATGGTGTGGGGTGGCATTTCTTTGGAGAGCCGCACAGCCCTCCATGTGCTCGCCAGAGGTAGCCTGACTTCCATTAGGTACCGAGATGAGATCCTCAGACCCCTTGTGAGACCATATGCTGGTGCGGTTGGCCCTGGGTTCCTCATAATGCTGGACAATGGCAGACCTCATGTGGCTGGAGTGTGTCAGCAGTTCCTGCAAGATGGAGGCATTGAAGCTATGGACTGGCCCGCCCGTTCCCCAGACCTGAATCCGATTGAGCACATCTGGGACATCATGTCTCGCTCCATCCGCCAACGTCACGTTGCACCACAGACTGTCCAGGAGTTGGCGGATGCTTTAGTTCAGGTCTGGGAGGAGATCCCACAGGAGACCATCTGCAACCTCATCAGGAGCATGCCCAGGCGTTGTAGGGAGGTCAGGCAGATATATATATATATATATATGCCTTTTTGTCATTCTAGTAGTAGGGCCATAATTAAGACATGATTTGTTGAAACGTGTAGGTCTGTAAGCTATGATAGTTGCACATTTGCTGTATTCTTTGTGGAGCAGTGTTTTATATGGCTAATAAAAGCTAAGTTTTAATATTTTTTCTACTAAACAAACCTTTACGCTGGATCATTTGCACTTTTCCCATGTCTGACTGCACTTACGTTTTGCCCTGGTACCACTTATCTGCATCTCCAGAAGTTTCCCATTTCTCTATTATACTCTTCAAATTACATTTTGAGACTTTCTCCTCCTGCTGTTGCACATATTTTTTTTCCCTTCATCTGCACAGGTATCATTAATCTATCAACTATAATGGCCGTACCAGGTCCTGCAGGTCCTGTATCCCGTACACATGACGTGGGCAGTGCACGGCATGCCGCTAGTTTTTATTCTGAGTGCTCTTATATACGGTGGTAGTTTTACACAATGTTGAGCCTGTGATTTGCAGAGTGAAATGTCTGACTGCTAGAACAGAAGTATACGGCAGATTCTACAGCATGGATACATAAAGGACGTCCTGGGGGAATATACCTCCCTCCAACACTCGTCCAGTCCCTGCCTCACACTAGAGACATTTATAATAACTCCAGGACTATGGAGCTGGTCATTTTCTCATAATCTGTGGCCATTATTAGTGATCTCGCATTGTACGGTAATATCACCCTGGAGGTTGTGATGTATTTAGTGTAATAGCGCCATCTAGAATATACAGTATATATCAGGCGATACCATGCTTACTATAGTTAGTCGTCTTCTGTGCCCTCTATAGCTATCTATTATACTTTATATTTCTTTATAATAATTTATAATAAATTACTCGATAGTTTTACAGCTTTATGATGTTTATTAATCTGCTGAAATGATAAAAGAAAGTCGAACCTTACAGTGGACACAGGTGGAAGTGACCTCCATGATGGTGTAGGCTGAGGTGGAGCAAGTATTTAGTCAGTGGGGGATCAAGATGACGAGTATTCCCCAGGGTTCCCTGTTATCAGGGAGGGACCCGGTGTATGCAATCAAAAGATCTTATCCTCTGACCGGCTTTGTGCCATCAACAGGTAATGATCCTCTGTCCGGCTGTGTGCCATCAACAGGTAATGACCATCCGGCAGTCCGACATCAACTGGTCATCACCCTCCAGCTGTGTGCCATCAACAGGTAATGACCATCCGGCAGTGCGCCATCAACAGGTAATGACCCTCTGGCTATGGCCATCAATAGGTCATCACCCTCCGGCTGTGTTCCATCAACAGGTAATGACCATCCGGCAGTGTGCCATGAACAGGTAATGACCATCCAGCTGTGTGCCATCAACAGGTAATGACCATCCGGCAGTGCACCATCAACAGGTAATGACCCTCTGGCTATGGCCATCAATTGGTCATCACCCTCCGGCTGTGTGCCATCAATAGGTAATGACCATCCGGCAGTGCGCCATGAACAGGTAATGACCATCCGTCTGTGTGCCATCAACAGGTAATTATCCTCTGTCCGGCTGTGTGCCATCAACAGGTAATGACCATCCGGCAGTCCGACATCAACTGGTCATCACCCTCCAGCTGTGTGCCATCAACAGGTAATGACCATCCGGCAGTGCGCCATCAACAGGTAATGACCCTCTGGCTATGGCCATCAATAGGTCATCACCCTCCGGCTGTGTTCCATCAACAGGTAATGACCATCCGGCAGTGTGCCATGAACAGGTAATGACCATCCAGCTGTGTGCCATCAACAGGTAATGACCATCCGGCAGTGCACCATCAACAGGTAATGACCCTCTGGTTATGGCCATCAATAGGTCATCACCCTCCGGCTGTGTGCCATCAACAGGTAATGACCCTCTGGCTATGGCCATCAATAGATCATCACCCTCCGGCTGTGTGCCATCAACAGGTAATGACCCTCTGGCTATGGCCATCAATAGGTCATCACCCTCCGGCTGTGTGCCATCAAATGTTTTTATCTTCTGTCCAGTTTTGTGCCATCAAGAGGTAATGACCCTCCAGCTGTGGGCCATCAACAGGTCATCACCCTTCGGCATTTAGGCTTCTTGTCTTCTGTAAGATGCGATTCTTGAGTCTCCTGATGCTAAAAAATATTTAAAAAATCACCGATTAAACTAATAATCTATCTTGTACATAAGCATCACAATTTATAATCTATCTAGTGCATAAGTATGACAATTTAGCTCACAGAACATACACTATGGTAAAACATTAGACCCTACAAGCAGAAATTTGCTAAACTAACATAAATATAACTGACAAATCAGTAGAAAAATCGCTACCAATGGCACAGCTCTCTTCACATCAACCTGTAACCATAGTAGATAAGAAATAGAGGACAATGCTCATAGTCAGTTATCAACAATTCGGCATGGGGCATCCCACCAGAGACATTATAATATCTAGTAGATTATAGATGGCAATAGAATTTACCAACAAGCACATAGTACGCCAAACTCAAGTACATAGTATGCCAAACCTCGACACGTTTTCCTAAAATAGGTTCATCAGAAGCACATACTAGACAGTGATACTTAGCAAAGCGTTCATAGATATATGCGCCATATGATAAGGTGCTAAAGTGCAAGTGTGTGACAAAATATCCATGCGATTTCAGGTGCAATGCTGCATTGTATGTAGTAAGATGGTGCCCATCAGACAGCATGTATAGGACTAACCTGTGATGAAAACACGAGCAATGGGAAAGTTCAAGCAGTTGCCTTCTCAATCTTCCTCGCCTCTAAGACATCTAAGGAAACATCTTCTCCTCTTGATTTTGGGTTGAGGTGTTGTAGGCATTTCAGGCTCTGGCATTCTAGGTTCTGACATACTAGGTTCTGACATGGTAGGTTCTGGTGTTCTAGGTTCTGGTGCTCTTGGCTCTGGAATTCTGGGTTGTTGGCTTCTCTGAAAAATCAGTAACCTCTCTTTATGCTCCGTGGAACTTCGAGCTCCTCTTCCTATATTGTTGTGAGGGATCATTCTGACCCAGACAATATCACTGAACGCCACTTTATAGTTGCAACTAGGAACCTTTTTCGCATCCTGCGGTGCAGGAGCCATGGATGGAGTAGAACATTTGCCATTGGGCAGGACAGGTGTTCTCCTGGAGTCTTGCTTCTGAATCTGAGGGATGCAAATCGGCTCCTTACAAGCACTTTGTTCCTTCAGAATGGTTTTGTTCTCAGGAGTTTTCTGATTGTTTCACCAGGTTCAGACATTGCCCACTTGCTCAGGACAAGACTTAAGGCCAAATACTCTAGTATTGTCAGTAGTGTCATCACCGCAACAAAAACTGCGCCACGGAAGAGCCAAGAGGAAGATTGATGGAAGCTTGATAGGTGCTTCTTCTGAGATCCACGGGTAGTGGGTCATCCTATAATAAAGAAAAAAAACATAATAAAGTCCTGTATATTTATACCCAATCCAGTCAAACAGAGAGCCCTTGTTATTATACAGTGATGGATACATTATCAAGCAACTTTCAGAAATATCCCATTGAGAAGATCAGGAAGAAGTTTGGGATTCACCTCCAGGGTCCATGGAATATTATTTACAGTTGGACTTTCATATGACGGACGGTCACGTGTCCAGTATGAGAAGTCCTGCAAGAGGCGATATTCTCATTAGCTGATCCTTGTGACCTCCATATTGATGAGAACATACTCGCCCTCAGTGTACTGTAATGTGGGGGGTAGAGCAACGTAAAGCACAGAAATGATAGGATGATACTCATCATCTCCAGAGGTCTCTCAGCACCAAGGTATGGTCAATGAGATACAAGCTGCAGATGGGCCGAGGCTTCTAATATACCCAGGGGTGACATCACAAAGCCCTCTGTGACATCATTGCACAGTTCTATCCATCATGTCACTGATACTTTGGACCTAACTAAATGTCTAAAAGAGAACCCTTCCACATGATTTCCAATCACGGAGCAGCTTCAGTTTTTCAAGAAAAGTTTAAAAAATATAATCTGTGCTGTGATTGGTCACAATGGCACATGAAGCAGAACGTCTTTAGATCTTTTAAAGGGAAAGTGTCAGCAATTTTTTTACAATTGTAAAATTGTAAAGTATTTATATTTATATATAAATACACATATATATTTAAAAAGGTTTTAATGGTATAAAATCTGAAAAAAATATTTTAACTCTTTTGATGTTTTCATCTTGTAAACACTAGGGGGAGCAGCTGCTGATATTTCCATGAAAACAGAATACAGCTAGCTCGCATTACGACTGCAGTAAAAGTGGGCGGGATCTGCTCACATGGGTGTGATGTCACTCCTCCCCTTCTGGGCGTTTGCAAAAAGGTAAATGAGACTGTAGTTTAGGATCACAGTGCGGAGCGATCACTGGTGACTGCAAAGTGATATATAAGGGACAACACCAAAGTCATTAATCACTACAAGGACAAGGCAGGAATGTGGGAGTCAGAGGGGTCACCCCACACTTATATCCCCTCTGACTGTCACTTCCTAAGCTCCTTTCCCTGCCATAACCTCTTATTCCCGCAGGTAAATTCTTACAGGACCCCCCTCCCCATCCCCTTCCCCTGCCGCAGCTGATTCTAAACGTCCTCCATATGTAATAATAGACAGGTACTCACCGGCAGCCTATGGTAATTCACAGGGTAGAACAGGGTACAGCACAGAAACAATATGGCGATCCTCATTGTCTCCAGGGGGTATCTCAGCACCAAGATATGGCCAATGAGATATGAGCTCCAGGTGGATGGAGCCCCCTTATATACCCCAAGGGTGACATCACAACGCCCTCTGTGACATCATCACCCACAACATTCCGTCACATGACATCACCCAGCACCAGCATCATGTGACCCAGCATAAATAGAAAGTCCTTGTTGGCTATAGCAACTATTCAAAACTAAGGTTAAACTTTTCCAACAGCTAAAGGCGGCTCTGTGATGGCAGTTTCTTCTTGTGGACGGTTGTGATAAATCTGCAGAACATCTACATAACGCGACATGTAGAAAATCCTGTCTTTTCCCCTCTGTTCTTCCTCTGGTGCTACAGAGACGGATAGAAGGAGCTTTTCCAGACCTTACAGTGCACAATATGGGACCTAATCACTGATATCCCAGATCTGCTCAGTACAAGCATACCGCCAACCTATGAGGACTAGAAAGAGGGCGAAACCATGCGGCACGCGTAGTCTGGCCACGCCCCTATCCACACCCCAAGCCACGCCCTTTTTATGCCTTGGCAGGAGGAGATGTCTGTACAAAGCGCAAGTTATCAAAAGGCTGAAGGAACACTTTATCAACATGAATGAAGGTTTTGAAGGGCATCCACTGTCCCGGCACTACCGGAAGTTCCACAACCAATCTTATAAGGACACTAAGTTTTGTGGGATCCGATTAGTCCCCAGAAAATGGAGGGGAGGTGATTACCTGAGATTAATGTCGCGGATGGAATCCAAATGGTTCTTCACATTAAATAGCTTGGCTCTGAAGGGCCTTAATCACGAGAGTCAGCTGTATGCCTTCAACTCGCAGCGGTATATACTGTATGTATTTTTTATCCCAGTACCAATTGAACATTTACATTGCACTTTTATGAACCTCCTTATATTTTATCAATATAATATGTCTTTTGGATATATTCCTTTGAATCCACCTATTTTATATATGTATTTGTTTCTATACATTGATACCCCTATTGGAGATACTATATAATGTTTTTATTTTTCTCCTTCATTTTTTCCTTTTTATCTCTGGATGGTACTAAGTGCCGAATTTATACTATCCTGGTAATATACACTGATTAACAGACTGTTTTTTATAGCCATCAGAAATATAAGTATATAATTTTTATTCATTTTTAACTAATTGTGAAAGTTTGAACAAAGTCTTTTTTATTATTATTTTTTTCACACACAGTCTATTCTTATTGGAATTCTATCTTAGTTCTATTGCACCTCCATATGTCCTTTTGCACCGTCTTGTTAGTATTGGATCTTCCTCCATTTCTTTGGTTGTATTATCTTTGTGGGGGGCGTTTGGACTTTATTAGGTTACCAGTTTGACTACCAGCGAGAAGCTGACGAAGAGGAACTGTGAGTCCTCGAAACGCGTAGTTTTTTTTGCCCTATACAGGACATCGAAGGAGAAGGAGAGAGTCAAGGCACAGGGATAAGCCCTCCTGATATCCAGAAGATATATATAACCATATCATATTATTGATACAAAATATAAATGCACAGAGTCAATAAAATCATTTAAAAACACCAAACCCCATCTTTACTTTGCAGGATACCTATTCCAAAGGTGTATCTAGGTTTTCTGGCACCCGGTGCAGCAGGGGCTGGCTGGCACATTTTAGCCTGGGGGGCAAGCACACAGCAGTGGCCCATGAGTAGCGGCCCATCCTTAACATGTTTATTACCGGATGCATCATAAGCCTATATTCACACGACCGTATTGTCTAAGTGCTGCCCGTGAAAAAACCTGACAGCACTTGGACCAGTTCAGATGAGTGTTTGTAGTGGTCAGACATAGTACATATTATTCTTATGTATTACTTAATGTTGAGCGATACCTTCCGATATCGGGAAATATCGGATCGGATTGGATCGGACCGATACCCAAAAAGTATCGGATATCGCCGATTCCGATACCGGAAACCAATGCAAGTCAATGGGACGCTAATATCGGAATGCCATCCCAGCGTGAGAGAATTCTCCTGATTGTTTAAAAGCCGGCGGGCGGTAAAAAGCCGCCAGCTTTTAAACAATCACACAGCCCCATACTGCTTCCCCGCAGCCTCCCACCCCGATCCTGCGCTCCCCCCGCCACCTCACATCCCGATCGTAAGTTAGGACCGGGCGGGGAGCGCAGCACCAAGGAGCAGGGAGCGAAGGACCCAGGCGGGGAAGCCGGCAGGGAAAAGACTTCACCGCCGGCTTTCCCGTTTTGTGCTGCGCTCTCCCGCCGGTTATTTTAAATGAACAGCTGAGGTATCAGGTGATGCTGATCAGCTGTTCATTTGAAGTAGCTGCGGTGCCCTCAGAGGGTTCATGTGAGTTCATGCTTCACTGCATGAACTCACATGAACTTTCCCACGGCCGCACAGGTCAGCCTCACCTCCCAGACCATCAGACCCATCATGATTGGAGTGTGCGCGGGAGTCTGTGCGATGTGTGCGGGTGTGTGCGCGATGTCTGCGGGTGTCTGCGTGCAGGCAGACATAGGCCGATGTGACACTACTACTCACATCGGCCTATGTCTGTCCCCCGTCCACTCGTGCCAGCAGGATCAGCTCGATGGGAGCAGTAGTTCCCATCAGCCTGATCCTGCTATTTAAACTGCCCCATATGTTATTTTTGCCCCTATACATCTTTTATGTTTTTAGGCCCCCCATATATTTTTTTTGTTTTTGGTCCCCAATAAATTTTAAATACATTTTTCATTGGTGGCCAGTGGTTACCTAAAATAAATTAGTTCATACATTACCTGATCGCCACCTAAAATAAAGTAAAAAATAAAAAACTACACCTATACTCACCTAGACACCGGTTTATGCAATGATGGGGCTGCTTTACGGCCCCGTCATTCTAGCGGCGGCAGTGGTTTAGAGCGGTCACATTTTATGTGGCTGCTCTAAACTGGAGATCTTCGTGGGACACTCGTGGACTACTACGGAGGGGTAAGGATAAGGTTGTGGTTTATTATTTTATATTTTATTACAGGAGATCGATGGCTTCGAGGAATTAGGTGTCTAGGTGAGTATAGGTGTAGTTTTTTATTTTTTACTTTATTTTAGGTGGCGATCGGCGGGGACAGGTAATGTATGAACTAATTTATTTTAGGTAACCACTGGCCACCAATGAAAAATGTATTTAAAATTTATTGGGGACCAAAAACAAAAAAAATATATGGGGGGCCTAAAAACATAAAAGATGTATAGGGGCAAAAATAACATATGGGGCAGTTTAAATAGCTACTGCTCCCATCGAGCTGATCCTGCTGGCACAAGTGGACGGGGGACAGACATAGGCCGATGGGAGTAGTAGTGTCACATTAGCCTATGTCTGCCTGCACGCAGACATCGCGCACACACCCGCACACATCGCACAGACACCTGCGCACACACCAATCATGATGGGTCTGATGGTCTGGGAGGTGAGGCTGACCTGTGCGGCCGTGGGAAAGTTCATGTGAGTTCATGCAGTGAAGCATGAACTCACATGAACCCTCTGAGGGCACCGCGGCTACTTCAAATGAACAGCTGATCAGCATCACCTGATACCTCAGCTGTTCATTTGAAATAACCGGCGGGAGAGCGCAGCACAGAACGGGAAAGCCGGCGGTGTAGTCTTTTCACTGCCGGCTTCCCCGCCCGGGTCCTTCGCTCCCTGCTCCTTGGTGCTGCGCTCCCCGCCCGGTCCTAACTTACGATCGGGATGGGAGGTGGCGGGGGGAGCGCAGGATCGGGGTGGGAGGCTGCGGGGAAGCAGTATGGGGCTGTGTGATTGTTTAAAAGCCGGCGGCTTTTTACCGCCCGCCGGCTTTTAAACAATCAGGAGAATTCTCTCACGCTGGGATGGCTTTCCGATATTAGTGTCCCATTGACTTGCATTGGTTTCCGGTATCGGAATCGGCGATATCCGATACTTTTGGGTATCGGTCCTATCCAATCTGATACGATATTTCCCGATATCGGAAGGTATCGCTCAACACTACTCCTGACCCCACACATAAACTTCAGCTCATCCAGCACCATGACAACCAGCACAGCAGAGTCCTGCATCCACTGAGGCCCCTGATCATGTGACCCCTGACTCTTCCCCTCCTGTGACCTCATCACAGCTCCTGTGCGCACAGAGCAGCCATATATGTGGTGGCGGCTCTGCAGGTGGAGGTATGTGGGGATCCCCCATTACTGGGCGCAGGGGGCATTAACCCCTTGAGCACAGAGACTCTTTTGGGGTCTTGTGTTGCCCCTTTATAAGAATCATAAGGTTTTTGTTCTGTTTCCTGTAATAGATACATACGACCCAACTATGGAGACAGGAAGGGAGGAAACGTATTGTTCTCATAGTAAAGGGCCCCTTTACTGGCCCCACAGTGTAATGCCCCCATTATGCCCCTTATACAGAATGTATGATGCCCCCACACAGTGTAATGCCCCCATTATGCCCCTTATGTAGGATGCATGATGCCCCCCACAGTGTAATGCCCCCATTATACCCCTTATGCAGTATGTATGATGCCCCCACACAGTGTAATGCCCCCATTATGCCCCTTATGTAGGATGCATGATGCCCCCCACAGTGTAATGCCCCCATTATACCCCTTATGCAGTATGTATGATGCCCCCACACAGTGTAATGCCACCATTATGCCCCTTATGCAGGATGCATGATGCCCCCACACAGTGTAATGCCCCCATTATGCCCCTTATGCAGGATGTATGATGCCCCCACTCAGTGTAATGCCCCCATTATGCCCCTTATGCAGTATGTATGATGCCCCCCACACAGTGTAATGCCCCCATTATGCCCCTTATGCAGGATGTATGATGCCCCCACACAGTGTTATGCCCCTTATGCAGGATGTATGATGCCCCCCACACAGTGTAATGCCCCCATTATGCCCCTTATGCAGGATGCATGATGCCCCCACACAGTGTAATGCCCCCATTATGCCCCTTATGCAGTATACATGATGCCCCCACACAGTGTAATGCCCCCATTATGCTCCTTATGCAGTATGTATGATGCCCCCACACAGTGTAATGCCCCCATTATGCCCCTTATGCAGTATGTATGATGCCCCCACACAGTGTAATGCCCCATTATGCCCCTTATACAGTATATATGATGCCCCACACAGTGTAATGCCCCCATTATGCCCCTTATACAGTATGTATGATGCACCACACAGTGTATGCCACCATTATGCCCCTCATGCAGTATGTATGATGCTCCCACACAGTGTAATGCCCCCATTATGCCCCTTATACAAGATGTATGATGCTACCACACAATGTAATGCCCCCATTATGCCCCTTATGCAGGATGTATGATGCCCCCATTATGCCCCTTATGCAGTATGTATGATGCCCCTCACACAGTGTAATGCCCCCATTATGCCCCTTATGCAGTATGTATGATGCCCCCACACAGTGTATTGCCCCCATTATGCCCCTTATGCAGTATGTATGATGCCCCAAAAAGTTTAATGCCCCCATTATGCCCCTTATGTAGTATGTATTATGCCCCCACACAGTGTAA
Source organism: Phyllobates terribilis (assembly GCF_046119375.1). Classification (NCBI taxonomy): domain Eukaryota; kingdom Metazoa; phylum Chordata; class Amphibia; order Anura; family Dendrobatidae; genus Phyllobates; species Phyllobates terribilis. Next base: position 447,067 of record NW_027363572.1, on the reverse strand, counting down.
TGCCCCCATTATGCCCCTTATGCAGTATGCAGGACATTGCCAGACCTCATGTGGCTGGAGTGTGTCAGCAGTTTCTGCAAGGTGAAGGCATTGAAGCTATGGACTGGCCCGCCTGTTCCCCAGACCTGAATCCGATTGAGCACATCTGGGACATCATGTCTCGCTCCATCTGTGTCACCCTGGCCTGGATGCCACAAAATGTATTAAAGCTGTGTCTGAGAGCAAGGGGGAGGTTCTCTAGTCAGGGGAACATTAGCATGCAATGCCTCCTGTCTCAGGCCAGTAGGGGGAGCAGGCTGCCCCTATAAAAGCTGGTGCTGGGGGCAGGGTTAGAGAGAACTGGATGGCCTGTCTCAGCATTGAGACTTGTCCCAGAGCAGAACAGGGACAGACAGTTGCACTGCACCTAAGAGGAAGTGTGGCAGGAGGAGAGCCACAAGCCAGAGACAAGAGGCGAAGAGAGCCTGTCTTGGCAGAAAGAGGACTTAATTTACCAGACTTTGGTGTCTGAGGCTGAGAGGATTCCACATCCCCCAGCAGAGAACCAGTCCGCAGGGGACTGTATATTCCTTGGCCTAAGAAGCCTGGAGGCCCTGCCACAACAGAAGGGACCAGTAAAGCCGTACAAGGCTGGGAGCAGAAAGGAACCCACGTCGCAGGCCATACAGGCGAGAATACACAGAAAGCTTGGAAACGTGGGCTGTTACCCTATCAGGAGGAGATAGCCAGAAGGAGCGCAGAAAGCACGGTAGGCCTACACCCTTACCCTGACCAGGGCCAATTTCCCCGTTGCTCTCAGACATCCAGGTCCCCCTCCTAGCCGGGACTGTTTATGGGTCAATTTACCTGTTCTAGTAAAGACCCTGGACTGCAACCTGTTGTCTGTGTGCTCCTTGCTTCTCCAGCACTATCAGCACTGGGACTCTCACCACCATCACTCCCACCATCCACTATACTGCCCTGGGGCCGCACTCTTCCCGTGGGGAGTCACACTACCCTAGCTGCACACCTCATCAGCCCCAGCGGTCGGCATGCAGCGGCGGTTCCTAATAACCGCAATCCACGGGTGGCGTAGTCGGACATAATCAATAGCACATAACGGACTACCACTGGCCTGACCACCCTGAGCCACGGAACCGGGTTGCCACTACTACTCCCATCGTTCCCAGACTGCCCGGATCCGAGTGCCCCACGGCCCAAGGGGCGAGTCAGCTTTGGCGTAGTCGGCAGGATTTCGTGCCCGCAACCACCGGGTACTGCGTGCCTGAAAAAGACTTTTGTAACTTACCTGTGGCGAAGTTTCCCGCCGTCCGGAGTCGTTTCCCGCCATCCGGAGCCGATTCCCGCCATCAGACGCCATCTTGGACTGTTTCCCGCCGTCTTCTACCGTCTTCCCGCCATCCGCAGCTGTTTCTCGCCATCGGACGCCATCTTCAGGACGCCGCGCGGGAAGAAGAGGGGCGTGGACTTCAAAACCGCGCGAGATCCGAAGCTCCGCCCCACGCACCGACGCTGCGCAAGGTCCTGGAAGGGAGAGAGAGCGACGCTGACGTCATCAGGACGCGAAGCAAGGTCCTCGTCCAGAGCAGCAGCAGCGGAGCCGCGGCCTACAGAAGAGGATCGTCGGAAGGTAGGCCACGCTTAACTAGGGGGGAGGAAGATGTCGGACACAGAGGCGCCCACTACCACCAACGCAGCTGCAGCAGCGGTGATGCCCTTTTCCCTGCCCTACATCCCTGGAGCGGCCTGGCTGCCCAAATACTCAGGGGAGCCCCATGCCCTAACTGACTTCAAGGAAAGGCTATACAGTTTGTTCCACGTTTACCCCCTGACAGAGGAACAGAAGGTCAGCATATTGACAGGGCAGTTAACTGGCGCAGCCCAAAGGGAGGTAAAATCATGGCCCACTGAGGATAAAAGGACTGTGAAGGGTATTCTGGCCCGGCTGCGGGGTACCTTTGACACACGTACCTCCGCTGAGATTAAAATGAGGTTCTATGGATGTAAGCAACGGGCACAGGACAGCATCAGAGACTATGCCCTAAATCTGCAGGAAGCCTTGAGGGCTATTCAACAAACTGACCCTGGCAGTGTGCAGGAAACGGATAAGCTGCTAACAGAACAATTCATAGAAGGTCTGCTGTCTAGCGCCCACAGGGCCCAACTGCGTCTCATGTTCTTTCAGAACCCCGACCTAACCTTTGCCCAATTTAAGGACAGGGCCATAAGGGTGCTCCGTGAATCTGCAACCAGTGGCGCTATAAACCCCCGGCGCCCTGCTCTCACCAACCACCAGGAGGCGGCGCCCTCCTCTATGGATCCCGTGGGGGCTGATGCACAGGCCCTGAACCAAGCCCCGTCGAAAGACCTGCACCACCAAGTCCAGGAGCTGACCAGGAGCGTCGCGGCGTTGACCAGGACCGTCCAGGCGTTGCAAGTGGACCCGTCAAGACCCATCGAGCTGGCTTCAAGTCCGGAGGATGTCCCGTGGCGTCGACAGAGGAGGATCCCGTCGTTCCGAGGGAGGCCCACAGACCGCTACGCAGAGGATGGACAGCCCATTTGCCGTCGATGCAACCAGCCCGGACACATTTCCAGGTACTGTAATTTAAAAGGGTCCAACCTGGGGCAAAGGGCCAACCCCCAGGCATAAGATCACCAGGCCCTTACAATTGGCGTAATAAGTACGTTGGGGGGCGCCCGGTTTTACCCGTGGTGCTGGACGGTATCCCCATGAGCGCCTTGCTGGATAATAGGTCACAAGTAACCACTATCCCTTATGTACTTTTTAAGCAGTATTGGACTGATGCTGATATCACACGGTATCCAGACAATAACTTGAGCATCATCGCCAGTAATGGCTTACCCGTGCCGCAGATGGGGTTCAAGGAGATGACCATTAAAATTGGTAAAGTTGAACTGCCGGCACAGGGGGTGATTATTGTGGACATTGACCGTCGTGAAAGTCACCCTAAAATAACTGTGGGTACTAACGTAATTGAAAATTGTCTTTCAGAGGTAATTGTAATTCTACAACAGGTGGCGGTGAATGCTAGTTCCAGCCAACAGAGAGTCCTCAACAAGGAGATAAAAGCCCTGATGAGACGGCAGCAGGTAGAACTGTCTGGTGGTGAGATCGGTAGCGTAAGACTGAGTGACCCATTCCCCATTTCCATGCCTCCCAAAAGTGAAATGATGATCTGGTGTCGGACTGCAATCGGGTTGAGAGGTAGAGACTACCAAGCCATGGTAGAACCCGTGTACTCAGACAGCAGGCCCACCATTTTGACAGCCCGGGGGGTGGTTGATGTCCGTCATGGGAGGGTGCCCGTCCGCATCCTCAACATTGGGGAGAGGGAAGTACACTTACCCAGGTAAGCTACACTCGCCAAACTGTTTGTTGTCGAACACAAAGCTATCAGGGCCGTGGAACCCTTGCCTCCATCTCCTCAGGCGGAGAATAATGGCTCCCAGAAACAAAAGGAGGACTGGTGCCAGAAACTCCATGTGGGTGCTGACTCCACTCCCCTGCACCAAAAACAAGGAGTCTACCGGGTGGTACAGGAGTACGAGAGAGTCTTTAGTAAGCACCCGCTAGACTTCGGCAGAGTAAAAGGGATAGAACACCACATCCCCACAGGGAGCCACCCACCAATAAAAGAGAGGCACAGACCTGTACCCCCTGCACATTATCAGAACGCAAAGGGCATGCTAAGAGAGATGAAAGAAGCTGGGGTTATTAGAGACAGCTGTAGCCCCTGGGCAGCCCCCTTGGTTCTGGTCAAAAAGAAAGACGGCACCATGAGAATGTGCGTGGACTATAGACAAATCAACCGTATCACCCACAAAGACGCATATCCGCTGCCTAGAATAGAGGAGTCTTTAGCCGCACTAAAATCTGCTAACTTCTTTTCTACTTTGGACCTTACTAGCGGGTACTGGCAGGTTCCTGTGGCAGAGGCTGACAAGGAGAAGACTGCCTTCACCACCCCGATGGGACTGAGTGAGTTCAACTGTATGCCCTTCGGGCTCTGCAACGCACCAGGGACCTTCCAGAGGCTGATGGAATGATGTCTAGGGCACCGAAACTTCGAGACGGTCCTCCTTTACCTGGACGACGTGATCGTCTATTCGAAGACCTACGAGGACCACCTAAAGCACCTGGCCGAGGTGTTCGAAGCCCTGGCAGGCTATGGCCTGAAGGTGAAACCATCGAAGTGTCACCTGCTGAAACCAAAGGACAAGTACCTAGGGCACGTGGTAAGCGCGGAAGGAGTGGCCCCCGACCCTGACAAGGTCACGGCAATCAAGAGCTGGCCAAGCCCCTCGAACATCAAAGAGGTGAGACAGTTTCTCGGGTTGGTAGGCTACTACCGAAGGTTCATCCCCGGGTTCACTAAGATGGCAGCTCCTATGCAGGACCTCCTGATCGGACAGTCTAAGTCCAGGAGCCAAAAGCCGCCCTTCAAGTGGGATAAACCGGAAGAGGAGTCCTTCCGCCAGCTAAAGATGGCCCTCACAGGGGACGAGATCCTGGCCTACCCTGATTATGGCCAGCCTTTCATTCTCCACACAGATGCCAGTAATGTGGGACTGGGAGCCGTACTGTTCCAAAACCAACAGGGCAGAGAAAGGGTGATCGCGTACGCCAGCCGGAAGCTGAGACCCACCAAGAGGAACCCGGAGAATTACAGCTCCTTCAAGCTAGAATTCTTGGCGGTGGTGTGGGCCGTGACGGAACGCTTCAAGCATTACCTGGCCTCCGCAAAGTTCACCGTGTACACGGACAACAACCCGTTGACACACCTGGACAATGCAAGACTGGGTGCCCTAGAACAGCGGTGGATGGCCCGTCTCTCCAACTATGACTGATCAAGTACCGGGCCGGCAAAACCAATGCCAACGCTGACGCCCTATCGAGGATGCCTCACTTATCTGAAGGTGACGAAGACCCAGAAGAGCTGGAGGAGGTAGAACTCCCCGCGTTTCACCGGTATGGAGCTGCTCAATACTCCCACCGCGTGAAGGAGGAGGATCTAACAACCGTGATGATAAATCCCCTACCTCAACACAGCTGGGCCGAGACCCAAGATAGTGACCCTGCCATCCGCCTGGTGAAAGATCTGCTGACCCAGGAAGATGCCTGCATAGATCCGGATGCTCCAGAGGAAGCCAAGCAGCTATGGAAAGAGAAGAGCAAGCTGTTCCTCTACGAAGGCAAGTTGTGCAGAAGGATTGTCAACCACCGGACGCACGAGCTGACCTGGCAAGTCGTGGTCCCAAGGCGGGATGCAGCTATGGTCCTGGGGGCTTACCATGACAGAGCGGGACACATCGGTTCGGTTGGAAGAAACTGGAGTTCCTACTAAGAGGAAGGTTCTTTTGGGTCGGCATGAGAGGAGCTGTAGAAAAATGGTGCAGAGACTGTGGCCCTTGTCACCTAAGGAGGAAGGACCGCACCAGCCAGAAGACACCCTTGAGGCCCATCGTCACCACGCAGCCTCTTGAGCTGGTAGCTCTGGACCATGTCAAATTGGCTCCCAGCCGGTCAGGATACATCTATGCCCTGACAATCGTGGACCACTATTCCCGTTTTCTAGTGGTGGTCCCAGTAAAAGACTTGACAGCCCAAACAGCGGCCAGAGCCTTCCAGCAATATTTCTGCCGTCCACACGGGTATCCGGAACAGGTCCTGACAGACCAGGGTCCAGCGTTCGAGGCTGAAATCTTCCAGGAGTTCGGCAACCTCTATGGCTGTAAGAAGATTCGGACAACGCCTTACCACCCACAAACCAACGGGATGTGTGAGAAGATGAACAATATAGTCATTGATCTCCTGAAGACGTTGCCCCTGGAGGAGCGCAGCCTGTGGCCAGAAAAACTGCCGGACCTGATAGACTTATACAATCATATCCCGGTGAATGCTACCAACTGCACCCCGGCTTACCTGATGCGACCCAGACCGGGTAAGCTGCCTATAGACCTGGAGATGGGAGTCCTAACGCCTGAGGACACCTCCCCGGATGCGGACTGGGATACGGAAAGGCAACTGCAGTACAAGAAGGTGCAGTAGACTGTGGAGAAGAGCCTGGCCCAGGTGAGAGAGAGGCAAGAAAAACTCTTCAACCAACACGCCCCTGCTGGTCCCCTAGAACCTGGTGAGCAAGTCCTAAAGCGAAAAAGAAGGCTTCACAAGTTGGACGACCAGTGGGAAAGGGAACCCTACACCGTACTGCAGTCTGATCACGACAACCCGAAGGTGTGCGTGATCACCAAGGACGGAGGAGAAACCACTAGTATCGTCTCCAGAGACCATCTCAAAAGATGCCCCGAGCAACTCCGTAGTGCAGAAGAGGATCAGAGTGACCTTGAACCCGCAGAGGACAAGGAAGAAATGATCAGCACCGTTCTCGGAGAGTTCCCTCAGTCCTGGACTCGCATAAATGATGCCATAGTGGTACGCGTCCTGCATTTCCTGCAACCGGCACAGCAACAACCAACACCAGAGCCGGAAGGTGAAGAGGAGCAAGCGGTTCCAGAGGCAGAAGAGCCTGTACCAGCAGCCCAGGAGAGTCAACCCTCTGCTGACAGTGAGCCTGCCATGCCTGCGGTAAGCCAAAGGACCCACAGACAGCTGCCTTCCCTACCTGTACACCCAGCTGGTAGCTGTACCCCTAACGCTAGTGGGGAAAGCCAGGTTGGTCCACCACCAGACAGTGGGCTACGTAGGTCAACCAGGAGCACAAAGGGGCTGATACCCGCTCGCTGGAGAATATAGAGCGCACTAAAATTGTAAATAACCTTGTTGCCAAATGTTGAATTGTTTGCAAAGTTACATGCATGTTTGGTAATTCCCTGTTTCAGTTTCTTGCAGTTACTATAAGGACTCACAGGTTATGGACTTTTTATAACCGGGACCTGGTATGGACTGCGTTCGGAGCCTAACCAAGGAATGAACTAAGACTGTGAAGGACTTGGGGTAGGACAGACCCCCACCTGGCTAAGGCTCCCCGTTGTATTGGTGATATGGACACCCGGTCACAGGCCACACTGTGACCTTAAGAACTCAATTTGTGCGTCGTCTGTCTATTAATGTCTATTAATGTTTTATTGTCTTTGTTTATTGTTTAGTCCCGGAGTACTAAATTTCACTAGGGGGGAATGTGTCACCCTGGCCTGGATGCCACAAAATGTATTAAAGCTGTGTCTGAGAGCAAGGGGGAGGTTCTCTAGTCAGGGGAACATTAGCATGCAATGCCTCCTGTCTCAGGCCAGTAGGGGGAGCAGGCTGCCCCTATAAAAGCTGGTGCTGGGGGCAGGGTTAGAGAGAACTGGATGGCCTGTCTCAGCATTGAGACTTGTCCCAGAGCAGAACAGGGACAGACAGTTGCACTGCACCTAAGAGGAAGTGTGGCAGGAGGAGAGCCACAAGCCAGAGACAAGAGGCGAAGAGAGCCTGTCTTGGCAGAAAGAGGACTTAATTTACCAGACTTTGGTGTCTGAGGCTGAGAGGATTCCACATCCCCCAGCAGAGAACCAGTCCGCAGGGGACTGTATATTCCTTGGCCTAAGAAGCCTGGAGGCCCTGCCACAACAGAAGGTACCAGTAAAGCCGTACAAGGCTGGGAGCAGAAAGGAACCCACGTCGCAGGCCATACAGGCGAGAATACACGGAAAGCTTGGAAACGTGGGCTGTTACCCTATCAGGAGGAGATAGCCAGAAGGAGCGCAGAAAGCACGGTAGGCCTACACCCTCACCCTGACCAGGGCCAATTTCCCCGTTGCTCTCAGACATCCAGGTCCCCCTCCTAGCCGGGACTGTTTATGGGTCAATTTACCTGTTCTAGTAAAGACCCTGGACTGCAACCTGTTGTCTGTGTGCTCCTTGCTTCTCCAGCACTATCAGCACTGGGACTCTCACCACCATCACTCCCACCATCCACTATACTGCCCTGGGGCCGCACTCTTCCCGTGGGGAGTCACACTACCCTAGCTGCACACCTCATCAGCCCCAGCGGTCGGCATGCAGCGGCGGTTCCTAATAACCGCAAATCCACGGGTGGCGTAGTCGGACATAAACATCAGCACATAACGGACTACCACTGGCCTGACCACCCTGAGCCACGAAATCGGGTTGCCACTACTACTCCCATCGTTCCCCTACTGCCCGGATCCGAGTACCCCACGGCCCAGGGGGCGAGTCACATCCACCAACGTCGCGTTGCACCACTGACTGTTCAGGAGTTGGCTGATGCTTTAGTCTAGGTCTGGGAGGAGATCCCACAGGAGACCATCCGCAACCTCATCAGGAGCATGCCCAGGCGTTGTAGGGAGGTCATACAGGCACGTGGAGGCCACACACAATACTGAGCTTTCATCTGTGAAGAGCAGAGGGCACCAGTGGCGACTTTGCCAATCCTGGTGTTCTGTGGCAAATGTCAAGCGTCCTGCTCGGTGTTGTGCTGTGAGCACAACCCCCATCTGTGGACATCGGGCCCTCATACCACCCTCATGGAGTCGGTTTCTAACCGTTTGTGCAGACACATGCACATTTGTGGCCAGCTGGAGGTCATTTTGCAGGGCTCTGGCAGTGCTCCTCCTGTTCCTCCTTGCACAAAGGAGGAGGTAACGGTCCTGTTGCTGGGTTGTTGCCCTCCTATGGCTCCCTGCACATCTCCTGGTATCTGCTCCATGCTCTGGACACTGTGCTGACAGACACAGCTACACTTCTTGCCACAGCTCGCACTGATGTGCCATCCTGGATGAACGGCACTACCTGAGCAACTTCTGTGGGTTGTACTGTAGACACTGCCTAATGCTAATGTACCTCTAGGGGTGAGAGCAATGGCAAAATGAAAAAGTGACCAAAACATCAGCCAAAAAGAATGAGAACAGAGAAATGGTCTGTGGTCACCACCTGCAGAACCACTCCTTTATAGGGGGTATCTGGCTAATTGCCTATCATTTCTACCAGTTGTCTGCTCCATTTGCACAACAGCAGGAGAAATTGATTCACAATCCGTGTTGCTTCATAACTGGACAGGTAGATTTCACAGAAGTGTTATTGACTTGGAGTTGTGATGTTTAAGTGTTCCCTTTATTTTTTGAGCAGTGTGTGTATATATATAATATATTTACATATTTCTATTGATCATATTAAAATTGTACATATACACTGTGTTCCAAATTATTATGCAAATAATATTTTCTCAGATTTTCCCAAATTACCTATATGAATTGCAGTCATTGTAATTTTCCAGTCAATAACTATTAGAGTACAATTGAACGGTTTTTGTACAAACTGCCTATGATAACAGTATATTTTTTAAAAAATAAAAAACTCAAACTGCACTCAAAATGCATGTTCCAAATTATTATGCACAGCAGAGTTTTCAACCTTTTCATTTTAATAAAGAACAAAAAAATGGTCATTTTTGAAATTCTAAGCATTAGCAGGTTATTACAAACTGAAATCAAACAGTTTTCAACTCAAAACTTTATTCTAGGTGATGTTACATTTGCACATAGGACCCCTTGTTCGAAAGGAGCTTCTGAACTCTCTCGTCCATTGAATTTGTCAGGTTTTGGATGGTTTCTGCTTTAATTGTTGTGCATGAGGACAGAATACCCTCCCAGAGCTGTTGCTTAGATGTGAACTGCCTCCCGCCATCATAGACACTCCTTTTGATGATGCTCCAGAGGTTCTGAATGGGGTTGAGGTCAGGGGAGCATGGGGGCCACACCATAAGTTTGTCCCCTTTTATGCCCATAGCAGCCAGAGATGCAGATGTGTTATGTGCATCATGAGACGGTGCATTATCATGCATGAAATGATCTTGATGGTCCAGATGGATGGAGTGGAGGATGGCTGGTTGATGGACACCCCATGCAAACACGGCTACAGCGCCAACAAGGAGGAGGTGGAGTAATGTTTTGGGCTGGAATCATGGGGAGAGAGATTGTCGACCCTTTTAGGATCCCTGAAGGGGTAAAGATGAACTCCATAATGTATGTTGAGTTTCTCAAACAGCACTTGCTTCCATGGTTCAAGAAGAAGAACCGTGCATTCCGCAGCAAGATCATTTTCATGCATGATAATGCCCCGTCTCATGCTGCACATAACACATCTGCATCTCTGGCTGCTATGGGCATAAAAGGGGACAAACTTATGGTGTGGCCCCCATGCTCCCCTGACCTCAACCCCATTGAGAACCTCTGGAGCATCATCAAAAGGAGTGTCTATGATGGCGGGAGGCAGTTCACATCTAAGCAACAGCTCTGGGAGGGTATTCTGTCCTCATGCAAAACAATTGAAGCAGAAACCATCCAAAACCTGACAAATTCAATGGACGAGAGAGTTCAGAAGCTCCTTTCGAACAAGCGGTCCTATGTGCAAATGTAACATCACCTAGAATAAAGTTTTGAGTTGAAAACTGTTTGATTTCAGTGTGTAATAACCTGCTAATGATTATAATTTCAAAAAAGACCATTTTTTTGTTCTTTATTAAAATTAAAAGGTTGAAAACTCTGCTGTGCATAATAATTTGGAACATGCATTTTGAGTGCAGTTTGAGTGTTTTATTTTTTTAAATATACTGTTATCATAGGCAGTTTGTACAAAAACCTTTCAATTGTACTCTAATAGTTATTTGACTGGAAAATTACAATGACTGCAATTCATATAGGTAATTTGGGAAAATCTGAGAAAATAATATTTGCATAATAATTTGGAACACAGTGTATACAGACCACAAAGTATGGCAGTATCAGCGATCAAGCAGACAAGGGCTGGAGAGAGCAGGAGAGACGTTAGAAAGACGCTCGAGAGAGAGAGAGCAGGAGAGACGCTAGAAAGACGCTCGAGAGAGAGAGCAGGAGAGATGCTCGAGATCAGGAGAGACGCTCGAGAGAGAGAGAGAGCAGGAGAGACGCTCAAGAGAGAGAGCAGGAGAGACGCTCGAGAGAGAGAGCAGGAGAGACGCTCGAGAGAGAGAGAGCAGGAGAGACGCTCGAGAGAGAGAGCAGGAGAGACGCTAGAAAGACGCTCGAGAGAGAGAGAGAGCAGGAGAGACGCTCGAGAGAGAGAGAGAGAGCAGGAGAGACGCTCAAGATCAGGAGAGACGCTCGAGAGAGAGAGCAGGAGAGACGCTCGAGAGAGAGAGCAGGAGAGACGCTCGAGAGAGAGCAGGAGGGACGCTAGAGAGAGAGAGCAGGAGAGACGCTCGAGAGAGAGAGAGCAGGAGAGACGCTCGAGAGAGAGAGAGCAGGAGAGACGCTCGAGAGAGAGCAGGAGAGACGCTCGAGAGAGAGAGAGCAGGAGAGACGCTAGAAAGACGCTCGAGAGAGAGAGAGCAGGAGAGACGCTCGAGAGAGAGAGCAGGAGAGACGCTCGAGAGAGAGCAGGAGAGACACTCGAGAGAGAGAGCAGGAGAGACGCTCGAGAGAGAGAGAGCAGGAGAGACGCTCGAGAGAGAGAGAGCAGGAGAGACGCTTGAGAGAGAGAGCGCAGGAGAGACGCTCGAGAGAGAGAGCAGGAGAGACGCTCGAGAGAGAGAGAGCAGGAGAGACGCTCGAGAGAGAGAGAGCAGGAGAGACGCTCGAGAGAGAGAGCAGGAGAAACGTTCGAGAGAGAGAGCAGGAGAGACGCTCGAGAGAGAGCAGGAGAGACGCTCGAGAGAGAGAGCAGGAGAGGCGCTCGAGAGAGAGAGAGAGCAGGAGAGACGCTCGAGAGAGAGAGCAGGAGAGACGCTCGAGAGAGAGAGAGAGCAGGAGAGACGCTCGAGAGAGAGCAGGAGAGACGCTCGAGAGAGAGAGAGAGCAGGAGAGATGCTCGAGAGAGAGAGAGCAGGAGAGACGCTAGAGAGAGAGAGACGCTCGAGAGAGAGAGAGCAGGAGAGACGCTCAAGAGAGAGAGAGCAGGAGAGACGCTCGAGAGAGAGAGAGACGCTCGAGAGATTGAGCAGGAGAGAAGCTCGAGAGAGAGAGCAGGAGAGACGCTCGAGAGAGAGCAGGAGAGACGCTCGAGAGAGAGCAGGAGAGACGCTCGAGAGAGAGAGCAGGAGAGACGCTCGAGAGAGAGAGAGCAGGAGAGATGCAAGAGAGAGAGAGACGCTTGAGAGAAAGAGCAGGAGAGAAGCTCGAGAGAGAGAGCAGGAGAGAAGCTCGAGAGAGAGACCAGGAGAGACGCTCGAGAGAGAGCAGGAGAGACGCTCGAGAGAGAGAGCAGGAGAGACGCTCGAGAGAGAGAGCAGGAGAGACACTCGAGAGAGAGCAGGAGAGACGCTCGAGAGAGAGAGAGCAGGAGAGACGCTCGAGAGAGAGAGCAGGAGAGACGCTCGAGAGAGAGAGCAGGAGAGACGCTCGAGAGAGAGAGCAGGAGAGACGCTCGAGAGAGAGAGAGCAGGAGAGACGCTCGAGAGAAAGAGCAGGAGAGAAGCTAGAGAGAGAGAGCAGGAGAGACGCTCGAGAGAGAGCAGGAGAGATGCTCGAGAGAGAGAGCAGGAGAGACGCTCGAGAGAGAGAGCAGGAGAGACGCTCGATAGAAAGCAGGAGCAACTGTCAATCACTTCATCACTATATGACTCAGTAATGATACCTATAGCATATTACTCAGGGTGACAACATGGCAGGTCACAGAGTTACTTTCATGATCTAGATTTGCTAAATTGGAGACATATCATGATACAGAGCCCATGTCCATGACTTATGTCAGCTCCAAAGTGAAATATGTATTGAAAAAAATTAAAAAAAATTATATATATACACACACATATACATACACTGCTCAAAAAAATAAAGGGAACACTCAAATAACACATCCTAGATCTGAATGAATGAAATATTCTCATTGAATACTTTGTTCTGTACAAAGCTGAAAGTGCTGACAACAAAATCACATAAAAATCATCAATGGAAATCAAATTTATTAACTAATGGAGGCCTGGATTTGGAGCCACCCCCAAAATTAAAGTGGAAAAACACACTACAGGCTGATCCAACTTTGATGTAATGTCCTTAAAACAAGTCAAAATGAGGTTCAGTATTGTGTGCGGCCTCCACGTGCCTGTATGACCTCCCTACAACGCCTGGGCATGCTCCTGATGAGGTGGTCTCCTGTGGGATCTCCTCCCAGACCTGGACTAAATCATCCGCCAACTTCTGGAAAGTCTATGGTGCAACGTGACGTTGGTGGATGGAGCGAGACATGATGTCCCAGATGTGCTCAATCGGATTCAGGTCTGGGGAACGGGTGGGACAGTCCATAGCTTCAATGCCTTCATCTTGCAGGAACTGCTGACACACTCCAGCCACATGAGGTCTGGCATTGTCCTGCATTAGGAGGAACCCAGGGCCAACCGCACCAGCATATGGTCTCACAAGGGGTCTGAGGATCTCATCTCGGTACCTAATGGCAGTCAGGCTACGTCTGGCAAGCACATGGAGGGCTGTGCGGCCCTCCAAAGAAATGCCACTCCACACCATTACTGACCCACTGCCAAACCGGTCATGCTGAAGGATGTTGCAGGCAGCAGATCGCTCTCCGCGGCGTCTCCAGACTCTGTCATGTCTGTCACATGTGCTCAGTGTGAACCTGCTTTCATCTGTGAAGAGCACAGGGCGCCAGTGGCGACTTTGCCCATCCTGGTGTTCTGTGGCAAATGCCAAGCGTCCTGCACAATGTTGGGATGTGATCACAACCCCCATCTGTGGACGTCGGGCCTTCATACCACCCTCATGGAGTCGGTTTCTAACCGTTTGTGCAGACACATGAACATTTGTGGCCTGCTGGAGGTCATTTTGCAGGGCTCTGTCAGTGCTCCCCCTGTTCCTCCTTGCACAAAGGCGGAGGTAGCGGTACTGCTGCTGGGTTGTTGCCCTCCTACGGCCCCCTCCTTGTCTCCTGGTGTACTGGCCTGTCTCCTGGTAGCACCTCCAGCCTCTGGACACTACGCTGACAGACACAGCAAACCTTCTTGCCACAGCTCGCACTGATGTGCCATCCTGGATGAGCTGCACTACCTGAGCAACTTCTGTGGGTTGTAGAGTCCGTCTCATGCTACCACGAGTGTGAAAGCATAACCAACATTCAAAAGTGACCAAAACATCTGCCAGAAAGCATTGGTACTGAGATGTGGTCTGTGGTCCCCACCTGCAGAATCAATCCTTTGAGGGTGTCTTGATAATTGCCAATAATTTCCATCTATTGTCTATTCCATTTGCACAACAGCATGTGAAATTGATTGTCAATCAGTGTCATTTCCTAAGTGGACAGTTTGATGCACTTGGAGTTATATTCTGTTGTTTAAGTGTTCCCTTTATTTTTTTGAGCAGTGTATATATACAGTACAGACAAAAAGGTGGACACACCTTCTCATTTAAAGATTTATCTGTATTTTCATGACTAAGAAAATTGTACATTCACACTGAAGGCATCAAAACTATGAATTAACACATGTGGAATTATATACTTAACAAAAACGTGTGAAACAACTGAAAATATGTCTTATATTCTAGGTTCTTCAAAGTAGCCACCTTTTGCTTTGATGGCTGCTTTGCACACTCTTGGCATTCTCTTGATGAGCTTCAAGAGGTAGTCACCGGAAATGGTTTTCACTTCACAGGTGTGCCCAGTCAGGTTTAATAAGTGGGATTTCTTGCCTTATAAATGGGGTTGGGACCATCACTTGTGTTGTGCAGAAGTCTGGTGGATACACAGCTGATAGTCCTACTGAATAGACTGTTAGATGCTTTTTTCTTGCCATCATACAAATTCTAAGTAAAGAAAAACGAGTGGCCATCATTACTTTAAGAAATGAAGGTCAGTCAGTCCGAAAAATTGTGAAAACTTTGAAAGCGTCCCCAAGTGCAGTTGCAAAAACCATCAAGCGCTACAAAGAAACTGTCTCACATGAGGACTGCCCCAGGAAAGGAAGACCAAGAGTCACCTCTGCTTCTGAGGATAAGTTTATCCGAGTCACCAGCCTCAGAAATCGCAGGTTAACAGCAGCTCAGATTAGAGACCAGGTCAATGCCACACAGAGTTCTAGCAGCAGAAACATCTCTTCAACAACTGTTAAGAGGAGACTTTGTGCAGCAGGCCTTCATGGTAAAATAGCTGCTAGGAAACCACTGCTAAGGACAGGCAACAAGCAGAAGAGACTTGTTTGGGCTAAAGAACACAAGGAATGGACATTAGACCAGTGGAAATCCGTGCTTTGGTCTGATGAGTCCAAATTTGAGATCTTTGGTTCCAACCACCGTGTCTTTGTGCGATGCATAAAAGGTGAACGGATGGACTCTACATGCCTGGTTCACACAGTGAAGCATGGAGGAGGAGGAGTGATGGTGTGGGGGTGCTTTGCTGGTGACACTGTTGGAGATTTATTCAAAATTGAAGGCATACTGAACCAGCATGGCTACCACAGCATCTGGCAGCAGCATGCTATTCCATCCGGTTTGCGTTTAGTTGGACCATCATTTATTTTTCAAAAGGACAATGACCTCAAACACACCTCCAGGCTGTGTAAGGGCTATTTGACCAAGAAGGCGAGTGATGGGGTGCTACGCCAGATGACCTGGCCTCCACAGTCACCAGACCTGAACCCAATCGAGATGGTTTGGGGTGAGCTGGACCGCCGAGTGAAGGCAAAAGGGCCTACAAGTGCTAAGCATCTCCGGGAACTCCTTCAAGATTGTTGGAAGACCATTTCCGGTGACTACCACTTGAAGCGCATCAAGAGAATGCCAAGAGTGTGCAAAGCAGTCATCAAAGCAAAAGGTGGCTACTTTGAAGAACCTAGAATATAAGACATATTTTCAGTTGTTTCACACTTTTTTGTTAAGTATATATTTCCACATGTGTTAATTCATAGTTTTGATGCCTTCAGTGTGAATGTACAATTTTCATAGTCATGAAAATACATAAAAAATCTTTAAATGAGGTGTGTCCAAACTTTTGGTCTGTACTGTACATACACACACACACACACACACACACACACATATATATATACATACACGCCCGCAGTAGGGAAAATAAGTATTTGATACACTGCCGATTTTGCAAGCTTTCCCACCTACAAAGAATGGAGAGGTCTGTCATTTTTATCATAGGTACACTTCAACTGTGAGAGACAGAATCTAAAAATAAAATCCAAAAAAAAAATCACATTGTATGATTTTTAAATAATTAAATCGCATTTCATTGCATGAAATAAGTATTTGATCACCTACCAACCAGCAAGAAATCTCGCTCTCACAGACCTGTTAGTTTTTCTTTCAGAAGCCCTCCTACTCTGCACTCCTCACCTGTATTTATTGTACCTGTTTGAACTCGTTACCTGTATAAAAGACACCTGTCCACACACTCAATGAATCACACTCCAACCTATCCACCATGGTTAAGACCAAAGAGCTATCTAAGGACACCAGGGACAAAATTGTAGACCTGCTCCAGGCTGGGATTGGCTACAGGACAATATGCAAGCAGCTTGGTGAGAAAGCAACAACTGTTGGCACAATTATTAGAAAACGGAAGAAACACAAGATGACTGTCAATCTTCCTCGGTCTGGGGCTCCATGCAAGATCTCGACCCGTGGGATAAGGATGATTCTGAGAAAGGTCAGGAATCAGCCCAGAACTACACAGGAGGACCTGGTCAATGACCTGAAGAGAGCCGAGACTACAGTCTCAAACATTACCATTAGTAACACATTATGCCGTCATGGATTAAACTCCTGCAGGGCACGCAAGGTCCCCTGCTCACGCCAGCACATGTCCAGGCCCGTTTGAAGTTCGCCATTGACCATCTGGGTGATCCAGAGGAGGCATGGGAGAGGGTCATGTGGTCAGATGAGACCAAAATAGGACTTTTTGGTATCAACTCCACTTGACGTGTTTGGAGAAAGAAGAAGGATGAGTACAACCCCAAGAACACCGTCCCAACTGAGAAGCATGCTGGGGAAACCTTATACTTTGGGGGTGCTTTTCTGCAAAGGGGACAGGACAACTGCACCCAGCAACAGTCCCGAAACTTGAAAGATCTGGAGAAGATCTGTATGGAGGAGTGGTCCAAAATTCCTGCTGCAGTGTCTGCAAACTTGGTCAAGAACTACAGGAAACGTCTGACCTCTGTAATTGCAAACAAAGGTTTCCGTACCAAATATTAAGATCTGTTTTTCTATTGTATCAAATAATTAATTTGCATAATTGCATGAAATAAGTATGTAAAAATTATAAAATGTTATTTTCTGTTTTTTATTTTTAGATTCTGTCTCTCACAGGTGAAGTGTACCTACGATAAAAATTACAGCCCTCTCCATTCTTTGTAGGTGGGAAAACTTGCAAAATCGTCAGTGTATCCAATACTTACTTTCCCCACTGTATATACTTTGTTCCTAAAAAAGAAAAAACCCACCGGTCTTCTATGTGAACATAACAAAGACTATAACTAAAAATCTTATATATTAAAAAAAAAAACTAAAACAAGGTTGACCACATTTTCTTATGGTATTTTTATCTGAAACTTCCTTGGAAAATTCACTGGAAATATCAGAAATGTCTGAAGTGGGGACCTCAATGTAAGACCCCCACCCATTAGATGTAAGGTGGCTCCCAAACCTCACGTGTCGATGCAGCACAGCCATCTGCAGCCACATTTTACGTAGAGCACACGCAGAACTGGGTCATTAACACATACATTAATCCTTTCATTTCGTTCTCCTTTGCTGAAGATGTGTTTGACAAAGACCTCATCTACCAAAATAAAGAGGTGTATTCCCTATGAACTAACAATACCGTGGCATCTCTTCTTCCCAGGTCCTCTGCGTTGTGCCAATCTTCTGGAAATGTGTGGATACATTGACAACTGGCCACTGCCAGGCCCCTGGTCGTAGTGATTATGCCTACTGTCCAAACTGATTAGACATGGACAAGGAGTAAGGTAACACCCCATTGTCAATTAGATGTAAGGCTATGTTCACACTAGGCGTTTTTTCACTACACATTACTTTCAATGGGTGAAATACACTGAAAGAAGTGACGTGCTCTATTCAGCAAAAAACAATGCAAATCACAAAATACTGATCATACAAAAACCAGGGTGTGAGCATGAGATTTCTGAAATCTCATAGACTTTGCTTGTACTGTAAAACACAGCTGAAAATTTGCATTAAAAAAACGCTGAAAAAAACACGATGTGTGAACATAGGCACTGCACAGTGGTCTAAAACACAAATTCTGCACATTTGTGATTTTATAGGGTTTATAAGATTACTAAAACAGACGTGTCAGGAGACCACACAGATCCACTTTATAAAAACAAAAACACCTCAGTCATTGAAAGGTTAAATTACAACATTCCTAAGTCCAGCGCTCAAAATCTCCCAAGTCTCCTTACATTATGTAGTAAAGGACAGGTGACATTGGGGCCTTGCTTGTCCACCAGGTGATGTCTTATCGGTGGAAAGACTGTGATGAGAGGTTTGTCTTGAGGAAATTGTGGCGGAAGTAAACTGCAATAAAAACAAAGTATTAGAGCAAGACGCGGGATACATGACTGCAGCCTACAGAAACGTGACAGGTCCGGGGAAAATACCCAACAGCCTCATCTCATCTCAATGGAAAATCCATTTAGGTGGCACGTAGCGTAAGGCATAAAGGGACGTCAGCACCTTGACATATGATCGTAATGGTGTTATAAGAGATCTGATGAGTCCATCATGACAAATCTAGTGTGGAAAACATATGCAAATCCGTCTGGAAGTGCACTGGGGCGTATCACTGCACTTAGACAGCTCCTTTCAAGTGCACGGACACGCCCCTCTGCACTCCCACACCAATCTGCAGACACTCCATTTCCTTTTGACTGGCACATCGGAGCTCTGCAAAAAAAAAAAAGGATAATTTTTCTGGGGAGGGACAATCGACGATACTGTTCTACGACTACTTCCATATGTAAAAGGAAGCTGAGAGGACCCTATAAGCCTCCATATTGATTTAAAGTGATTTCTTATTAGTAGCAATTAAACAACTTGCATTAATACACATCATCTATAGTGACGTCATGAGCCGCCAAGCAACATCATTTAATGGCTCCAGTGCTACAAGACATGACTATGGATGACAAGTCATTGTAGGGTACCGATTACACGCGGTGGGGTCTATCAACAGCATGGGACAAAGATATTCTAGAAGTACCTAATATGGTCTGCTTTCTTTAAGGGGTTGCCCACTACCTTGATATTGATCACTTACCCATTGGATAGGTCATTAATATGGAATCAGTGGGGGCAGGGGTGGATTAAGAGTAGTAAGGGCCCCGGGCAGTTTAGAAGGCACGCCCCCCCCCCACACCTGATTTATCACGTGACATGTCACATGATCCCCTGTGATAGATCATGTGATAGTTCACGGGAAATTAATTTGGCATAATATTAATTGTGCTGCCTCATCTGAGAGCAGCACAATATTTGGGCAGATACCCTGATTCCAGCGATGTGTCACTTTTTCAGCTGCTTGTTGTCATTTTGAGAAAATCACCGTTTTATCTGCTGCAGATCTAGCAGCTCTCTGAATGCTGCGCTCTGTATAGCCCCGCCCACACCACTGATTGGCAGCTTTCTGCCCATGCTCAGTGTACACAGAAATCTACTGATCAGTGATGGGGGTGGGGTCCTACAGAACTTACTAGTCATCTAGTAATAATTACCTTCTGACAAATCAATGATTTTATCAAAACAACACTAAGCAGCCCAGTAAGTGACACATTACTGGAATCAGTGCCTCTAACCCTACATTATGCTGCTCTCAGATTAGGTGGCAAAAACCTGATGACAGATTCCCTTTAAAGGAGCTGTAAAGACAAAAAAGTTTGTATTAAAAAAAATACAAGCCATTTGTGAAATTAACTTTTTTTCATTGTTAATTCACATTAGACTGTATCTTCAACACTTTTGTCAGCAGGTCTTATTACAGACTCTGAATAGGGCAGCTCTCTCCCTCTCCCTCAGCAGAAAGTCACAGCATGGTTAAAAAACGGGATCTTTTATGATTTTCTCATAATAAATAAAAAAGGACATGCAAGTCCTCCAAACTATTTTCCCTTTCTCTATAGGCGAGGTCCTAAATCTTTCTTGTTCTTTAGTTGATCACATGTCAAAAATGCAAAGCATTTACTATGAACTCGCCTAAAAAAATATACACTTGGAGAGTAATATCATCATCTGCATGTAAATATTCCTTGACTCTAAGGGCTCGCTCACACTGTCGTATAACACGGCCGAATGCTATGTGATGTTTTATCGGATAGGACTCGGCCCTATGTTATACTATGGGACAGTGCGATTATTGGCATGAGAAAATAATCTCATTCGATATTCGGACCATGTGCACCCATACAAGTCTATGGGTGCACGTAAAACATTAGACTGCACTCGGATGTCATCCAAGTGTAGTCCGATGAACACTCACAGAGACTATGGAGAAGATGGAGAAATTAAGTTCTCCATCTTCTCCATATCTGTGCTGCGAGAGAATCGGATCACACTCAGTTGAAGCTCTGACAGAGTTTGAGCCCAGTGTCATTAGCATAATTGGCCCTATTCTCTTGCATGAGAGAATATATGGCTTAGTGAGTGGACCCTAAAACTGAATAGTAGTGACGGACAGGAACCTCACAAGCGGGATCCATGTAGCTCTCAGATGTCATGTAGGTAGGGCTTCATTCCATGGAGTAGGGCTTAATTCCAATGTAAATAAAAAAAAATGGATTTCAAATAAAAATTAAATGAACACAAAAAGCACTAATTGAATTATTTTTTTCATATTTATGTTTGCAGCCCCTTTAAAAACCCTTTGAGGACCAAGACACATATATGTCCCATAGTTTTAAACTGGAAAAAAAATTGATTGAATAAAATGTAAGGTCCTCGAAGGTTTAAGTAGGTCATAAATTCATATGAATACTTGCTCATACAATTGCACATGCCAAAAGATGAAGAAGAGCAGAATCAAAAATATGACATTAAGTGGAGCACTTACAGGTATTCAAGGTGAAAGAGACCAGCAAAGGCATCGTCTCGAATGACAGTAAATGAGTTAGAATTCAGCAAGCTGAAAATGAAGACAGCAGGTTAGAAGCGAACCAGACTTTATGGTGCTCAGAATTAGTCAAGCAGAATTTATTGACTGCTCTTGCAAAGCACTGAGACTCCCGCTGTGTATAGATGGCGCCGTGCGGCCTCCCGCTGTGTATAGATGGCGCCGTGCGGCCTCCCGCTGTGTATAGATGGCGCCGTGCGGCCTCCCGCTGTGTATAGATGGCGCCGTATAGATGGCTACGTGCGGCCTCCTGCTGAGTATACGTGTATAGATGGCTACGTGCGGCCTCCTGCTGAGTATAGATGCCGCACGGCGCTCCCCCCAGAGACAGCAGGAGGCCGCACAGCTCCATCTATACTCAGCGGGAGACCGCACGTAGCCATCTATACACAGCAGGAGGCCGCACGGCGCCCCCCCCCCAGAGACTGCAGGAGGCCGCACAGCGCCATCTATACTCAGCGGGAGGCCGCACGTAGCCATCTATACACAGCGGGAGGCCTCGCGGCTCCCCCCCCAGAGACAGCAGGAGGCCGCACAGCGCCATCTATACTCAGCGGGAGGCCGCACGTAGCCATCTATACGCAGCGGGAGGCCGCACGGCGCCACCCCCAGAGACAGCATGTGGCCGCACAGCGCCATCTATACTCAGCGGGAGGCCGCACGGCGCCATCTATACACAGCGGGGAGCTGCACGGCGCCATCTCTACACAGCAGGGGGCCGCACTGCGCCATCAATACACGGCGGGGGGCCGAACGGCGCCATCTATACATAGCGGGGGGCCGCACGTAGCCATCTATACACAGCGGGGGGCCGCATGTAGCCATCTGTACACAGCGGGGGGCCGCACGGCGCCCCCCCAAATACAGCAGGAGGCCGCACGGCGCCAACTATACTCAGCAGTAGGCCGCACGCAGTCACACACACAAACATATACAGACATATACATACACGCATAAACACATTTGAAACACAAAAATACATATAAACAGACATGACACAATGATATCTGCCCACACACACATACAAACAGACATCACACACTGACATCTGCCCACAGACACACAAACAGACATCACACAATGACATCTGCCTACACACACACACACACATACACACACACACACAAACAGACATCACACAATGACATCTGCCTACACACACACACACACACACAAACAGACATCACACAATGACATCTGCCTACACACACACACACAAACAGACATCACACAATGACATCTGCCCACACACACACACAAACAGACATCACACAATGACATATGCCCACACACACACACACACACATGCAAACAGACATCACACAATGACATCTGCCCACACACACACAAACAGACATCACACAATGACATCTGCCCACACACACACACACACACACACATACAGACATCATACAATGACATCTGCCCACACACACACACACACACACACACACAGACATACACACACACAAACAGACATCACACAATGACATCTGCCCACACACACACATCACACAAACAGACATCACACAATGACATCTGCCCCCACACACACACAGACATCACACAATGACATCTGCCCCCCCCCACACACACACAAACAGACATCACACAATGACATCTGCCCACACACACACACAAACAGACATCACACAATGACATCTGCCCACACACACACACAAACAGACATCACACAATGACATCTGCCCACACACACACATACAAACAGACATCATACAATGACATCTGCCCACACACACACACACACACACACACAGACATACACACACACAAACAGACATCACACAATGACATCTGCCCACACACACACACACATCACACAAACAGACATCACACAATGACATCTGCCCCCACACACACACAGACATCACACAATGACATCTGCCCCCCCCACACACACACACACAAACAGACATCACACAATGACATCTGCCCACACACACACACACACACATCACACAATGACATCTGCCCAGACACACACACAAACAGACATCACACAATGACATCTGCCCACACACACACACACAAACAGACATCACACACACACACACCTGCCCACACACACACACACACACACATACAAACAGACATCACACAATGACATCTGCCCACACACACACACACACAGACATCACACAATGACATCTGCCCCCCCCCACACACACACACAAACAGACATCACACAATGACATCTGCCCACACACACACACACACACATCACACAATGACATCTGCCCACACACACACACAAACAGACATCACACAATGACATCTGCCCACACACACACACACACACAAACAGACATCACACACACACACACCTGCCCACACACACACACACACACACACAAACAGACATCACACAATGACATCTGCCCACACACACACACACACACATCACACAATGACATCTGCCCACACACACACACAAACAGACATCACACAATGACATCTGCCCACACACACACACACAAACAGACATCACACACACACACACCTGCCCACAAACACACACACACACACATACAAACAGACATCACACAATGACATCTGCCCACACACACACACACACACACATACAAACAGGCATCATACAATGACATCTGCCCATACACACACACACAAACATACACACACACAAACAGACATCACACAATGACATCTGCCCACACACACACAGACATCACACAATGACATCTGCCCCCCCACACAGACACAAACAGACATCACACAATGACATCTGCCCACACACACACACACACAAACAGACATCACACAATGACATCTACCCCCCACACACACACACATACAAACAGACATCACACAATGACATCTGCCCACACACACACACATCACACAAACAGACATCACACAATGACATCTGCCCCCACACACACACAGACATCACACAATGACATCTGCCCACACACACACACAAACAGACATCACACAATGACATCTGCCCACACACACAAACAGACATCACACAATGACATCTGCCCACACACACACACACACAAACAGACATCACACAATGACATCTGCCCACACACACACACAAACAGACATCACACAATGACATCTGCCCCCCCCCCACACACACAGACATCACACAATGACATCTGCCCCCACACACACAAACAGACATCACACAATGACATCTGCCTACACACACACAAACAGACATCACACAATGACATCTGCCCACACACACACACACACACACACACACACACACAAACAGACATCACACAATGACATCTGCCCACACACACACACAAAGACATCACACAAACAGACATCACACAATGACATCTGCCCACACACACACACAAACATACATCACACAATGACATCTACCCCCCCACACACACAAACAGACATCACACAATGACATCTGCCCACACACACACACACACAGACATCACACAATGACATCTGCCTACACACACACACACAGACATACACACACAAACAGACATCACACAATGACATCTGCCCACACACACACACATACACACACACACACATACACACACACACACATACACACACACACACATACATACACACACACACATACATACATACACACACACACACACACACACACACTCACTCACCATCCCCCGGCTCGGCTCCAGTCCTCCCGGCTCCTGCTCCTCTCCCGTGGTAAGTAGCAGTGCAGGTCGGGCGCGCACTGCGTGACGTCACAGCTAGGAAACACGGCCGCGCACAGGGCCGTGTCTCCTAGCAGTGACGCGGCCGGGCCAGCACAGGGAAGTTAACTGCTGCAGTGCTGGCCCGGCCGATGAAGAAGTAGCGGCGGCTGCTGCTGGGGGAGCGGTACGGGGCCCCTCCTCCCGGGCCCCCCCTCCCGCCACTGCTACCGGTATGTGCCGCGGCGGCCCGCACATATAATGAGGGCAATCCGGCATTAGACACCCCGCCCCGGAGCCGCGGGCCCTCTGCAGGCTCGGGGCCCTGGGCGGTCGCCCGGATTGCCCTCATTATAATCCGCCTATGAGTGGGGGCCATCTTCACAAGTGAATAGGAGCATGCGGCTCCCTCTCTGGGGGGCTGTCAAAACCCCATCGATTTGATATTGATACCCAATGCTGATGTTATCAATATCAAAGTAGAGGACAATCCCTTTAATTCCCATTAGGTTCACATTTAATAACCCCAAGAAATGCAACGTAATCTCTCAACTAGGACAATAGCACCCCGTGTCACTTACATATTGATGCTGATGGTGAAGTTCTTAAAGGTGATTGGCAGTCTGTACTCCACATCTTTCTGAATTTCAGTAATACTGGAAAGATAAAAAAAAGAAAACATTAATGATGACAATTCTACAAACTGCTGTGTCCCAAAAGAAAACACAACAGGTGGATATGTGTAAACCTAACCGATGCTCCAGTATTGTGGGTGCTGGAGCGTGCAGTCTCACAAGACATGATTTGTCTACCATCTTGAATTGGAGGTGCCCCAGCCCCCAATAATGATCTAGGTCTGATTCGGCAGAACAGCATGAGGTCCGGCAAATCTGACCGCTTTATGGATACAACATGCTCCATATTACGACCACAAGAAAAAAGCCAAATAAAGAAGTGTGAGAACAGGACGGCGATGGGTGTACGGAGGATGGCAGAGAGATGACTGCAGAACGCAGCATAAAGCACTCAGACATTAATCATCCCTGACAAAACATAATACAAGTCCTGCTTCATGCTGGGTACGCTTCTCAGGTAACCCTATACTGAAGGACTTGTACTGTTCATAGACCTAACATACAACACATTACATACAAGTTATCCCGCATCAAGAGACACATGACATTTTGTAATGGTTTGGAAATAATAACCATCCTAGACATCAAGTTCCCCTTTGAGAGGTCACAAGGTAATATCCGATGGCTCTAAAATGGAATCTGCCACCAGGTTTTGCTATCCCATCTGCATGATGTAAGGGCAGAAACCTGATTCCAGAAATGTGTCCCTTATTTCGCTGCAGTTTTGATAAATTTTAGTTTTATCTACTGCAGATCTAGCAGTGCTCTGAATGCTGAGCTCCATATAACCGGCTGCACCACTGATTGGCAGCTTTCTGTGTACACTGTGCATAGGCAGAAGGCTGCTATACAGACCTTGTGAAAAATGAGAAAAGAGAAAGGGAGAAAAAGCGCGCCATGTACCACCTGAGGAAGATAGTTCACTATCGAAACGCTTTGTGGAAAGGGCTCATTAAATTTATTTTTTAGTCCTAAAATTTTTTTCACTTCTAGTGTTCATTCTTTTAGCGCCCTATAGACCGCTTTTTTATTTAATTTGGACCACTCCTGAAAAATGAGGGATACCTGGTTGCAGGTTTACTAGTCTTCTAGTCACAACCTCCTACTGATAAAACAAAGATTTTATCAAAACACCAGCAAGCAGCCCAGAAAGTGACACATCGCTGGAATCAGGGTCTCTGTCTCTACATCATGCTGCTCTCGGAATATATGGCAAAAACCTAGTGACAGATTCCCTTTAAGCTCTCATCTCTAGTGATCAGGACCCTAGAATTTTCTTCTGAGGTGGGTTTCCCTTTAGCTCTGCACCTACCTAGCGTCACTGCATGGCTGCGGAAATAAAAAAATAAAAAAATAAATCTTTCTGAATTCTGAAGAGAAGGAGCAGTTGTGGAGTGTCAATGTGGCACCCCAGGGGTCTGGTTTCCACAGTAATGTAATGTTATGTCTGAGAGCAGGTGGGAGGTCCTTTGGTCAGGGATCCTGTGCATGCCACACCTCCTGCCCAGTCTTGGGAGGGGAAGAACTTCCCCTATGTAAACCCGGGGCTGAAGCAGGGTTAGTCAGTCAAGGAGAGTAGAGACAGAGAAGCAGCATAGGAAGAAACAGCAGAAGCTCAGTGGGAGCAATACTACTACAAGCCAGGGGCTGGCAGCTGCAGAGCTCGCCCTGACTGAGAAGATTTCTTACCGGACCCGGCGTCCGAGGCTGTGGGGACTAACTCTGACCCAGCAGCAGAAGCCGACCGGCAGGGGATTTCAGGTCCTCAGGCCCAGAAACCCGAAGGCACGGTCACACGCGTGGGACCAGCACCGCCATCGTGGAGCGGAAGCCATTAGAAGGCCCCGAGTCACCGGCCATACGGGTGAGCACCACACGGTACACTCAGGGACGTGGGCTACTTATATCCGCTTCTAGCAAGGTAGCCAGAAGAGTACAGTCAGTTTGGGAGGCCTACAACTCCGCCTGGCCAGGGGAGATCCCATCTGCTCAAGGACTGACCAGGCCCCCGTTCGCTAGCAAGTACTCCGGGAGGGTCTATCGTTGTTACCAGTAAAGACCCTGAATTACACCGCACCGTCTCTGAGTGGTTCCTGCTACCCCCATCATCCACATCTGCTGCCCTGAGGCCATACCCCTCCCGTTGGGGGTTATACCATCTACGCTGCACCATCCATCCACTGGCCTCAGCGGACTGTCCTGCAGCGGCAGCTCCATAGCTGCATTCAACGGGTGGCGTAGTCGTACACATCTACCGCTGATACATCGCCGCTCAGTTTGACTCCCTGGGCACGGACCGGGTCCCCGCCACGAGACTACAACCCTCAAGCGATCCGGCTCCGGGTAAGCTCCCGCGTGCGCAACGCAGCGCGACACAGGCCCAGGGGCGCGTCAACTTTGGCGTAGTCGGCAGGATTTCGTGCCCGCAACCACCGGGTACTGCGTGCCTGAAAAAGAGACTTTTCAAACTTACCTGTGGTGAAGATTCCCGCCATCCGGCGCCATCTTCAGCCTTCTTCCCGCCATCGGTGAAGTTTCCCGCCATCCGGCGCCATCTTCTGCCTTCTTCCCGCCATCCGTGGAGTTTTCCCGCCATTGGACGCCATCTTGAGGACGCCGCGCGGAAAGAAGAGGGGCGTGGACTCCGAAAGCGCGCGAGAACTGAAGCCCCGCCTCACGTCCGGACGTTGCGTAAGGTCCTGGAAGGAGCCCAGCAGACGCCGACGTCACAGGAGCGCGACGGAAGGTCCTCAACCCTGACGATCCACTGCGGAGCCGCGGCCTACGGAAGAGGATCATCGCAAGGTAGGCCACGGTCCACTAGGGGGGAGGAAGATGTCGGATACGGAGGAGAGCTTCACTGCCTCAACCCCCGCCAGCGCTACCGCTGCTGCAGTTATGCCCTTCACCATGCCCTATATCCCGGGAGCAGCTTGGCTACCCCAGTACTCAGGGGAGTCACATACCCTGCATGACTTTAGAGAAAAGCTGGATAGCCTCTTCCAGGTGTACCCCCTCACAGAAGAGCAAAAAGTGAGCATCCTGGTGGCCCAACTAACCAGGGCAGCCAAAAGGGAAGTAAAATCCTGGCCACCTGGGAGGAAGACTGTCGCAGGGATACTAACCCGGCTGAAGGACACCTTTGATACCCGCACCTCAGCCGAGATTAAGCTTAGATTCTACGGGTGCAAGCAGCGAGCGCATGAGAGTATAAGGGACTATGCACTAAACCTACAAGAGGCCCTGAGGGCCATTAAGCAGACCGACCCTGATGGAGTGGGAAACGAGGACAGGCTGTTGACCGAACAGTTTATAGAGGGACTGTATTGTAATACCCACCGAACCCAGTTGCGGGCAATGGCCTTACAGGATCCCCATCTGGGCTTTGCACAGTTCAAGGACAGAGCCATCCGGGTGCTCCGAGAACCGGCACCGGGTGGCGTTGTGACCCACAAGCGCCCTGCTATCACTTACCACCAGGAGGCGGCGCCCTTGTCGGCAGGGCCTGTGGGAGCTGATGCGCAGGCTTTGGACAATGACCCGGCTCCAGACCTACACCATCAGGTCCAAGAGCTAGCTAAGAGCGTTGCTGCGCTAACCCGAACTGTGCAGTCTTTACAGGCTTCCACCCCAGGGAAGATCCAGCTGGCATCCGGACCGGAGGACATCCCGTGGCGTCGACCAAGGAGGACCCCACCGGCCAGAGGAAGACCCAGTGACCGATACAGCGAGGACGGACGACCCATCTGCCGCCGCTGCAATCAACCCGGACATATGGCAAGGTACTGTTCTTTAAACGGGCACAACCTGGGGTAGAGGGCCAACCCCCAGGAAAAAGATCACCAGGCCCATCGAACTGGCGCGACAGATATGTGGGAGGACGTCCAGTCTTGCCTGTGGTACTGGATGGCATTCCCATGAGTGCCCTACTGGACACCGGGTCACAGGTCACCACCATCCCGTACGTGCTCTTTAAGCAGTACTGGAATGACTCGGATATTACCCGCTACCCTGACGACGACTTGAGTATCATCGCCAGCAATGGCCAGCCCGTGCCACAGATCGGATTTAAAGAGGTGACCATCAAAATCGGTAGAGTCGAACTGGCAGCACAGGGACTGATCATTGTAGATATTGACAAACATGAGAGTCACCCAAAAATAACTCTAGGAACTAATGTAATTGAAAATTGTCTTGCAGAGGTGATTTTCCTTTTACAGCAGGTTGCCAAGAACGCCAGCTCCGGCGAGCAGCGGGTGCTCCAGAAAGAGATCCGGGCACTGATGCGACGGCAACAGGTGGAACTCTCCGGCGGTGAGATTGGTAGCGTAAGAATGTGTGACCCTTTTCCTATTGCCATGCCCCCAAAAAGTGAAATGATGATTTGGTGCCGGGCAGCTATTGGTCTGAGAGGTAGAGATTACCAGGCAATGGTAGAACCAGTTTACTCGGACAGTAGGCCCACCATTTTGACAGCACGGGGGGTGGTTGATGTACGCCATGGGAGGGTGCCCGTTCGCATAATAAATATCGGGGAGAGGGAAGTGTACCTGCCCCGGTATGCCACGCTAGCCAAATTATATACCATTAACCAAAATTCTACACAATCTGTGGAACCCTTGCCTCCATCTCACCCGGAGGAAGGTAACGGCTCTAAGAAAAACATGGAGGACTGGTGTCAGCAACTACATCTGGGTACTGACTCCACTCCCGCACACCAGAAACAAGGAGTCTATCGGGTGTTTCAAGAGTACGAGAGAGTGTTCAGTAAACACCCGTTAGACTTCGGGCGAGTCAAGGGGGTAGAACACCACATCCCCACGGGAGACCATCCTCCTATAAAAGAGAGGTATCGACCCGTACCCCCTGCCCACTACCAACACGCCAAGGGGATGCTTAGAGACATGAAGGAGGCTGGGGTGATCAGGGATAGCTGTAGCCCCTGGGCAGCTCCACTAGTCTTAGTCAGAAAAAAAGACAACACCATGAGGATATGTGTAGATTACCGGAAAATCAACCGTATCACACACAAGGATGCGTACCCCTTGCCAAGGATAGAGGAGTCATTGGCTGCTTTAAGATCTGCTAACTTCTTCTCTACCTTGGATCTCACTAGCGGGTACTGGCAGGTTCCTGTAGCAGAGGCGGACCGGGAGAAGACCGCATTCACCACCCCGATGGGACTTAGCGAGTTCACCTGCATGCCGTTCGGACTCTGCAACGCACCAGGAACCTTCCAACGACTAATGGAGTGTTGTCTGGGCCACAGAAACTTCGAGACGGTCCTGTTGTACCTGGACGATGTCATCGTATATTCCAAGACGTATGAGGACCACCTGAAACACCTGGCGGAAGTGTTCGAGGCTCTGGCGAGTTACGGCCTAAAGGTGAAACCCTCCAAGTGTCACCTCCTGAAACCAAAGGTGCAGTACCTGGGACACGTGGTGAGCGCTGACGGAGTGGCTCCCGACCCTGATAAGATCACCGCAATTAAGGAATGGCCAAGCCCCTCCAGCGTAAAAGAAGTGCGGCAGTTCCTCGGGTTGGTAGGCTACTACCGAAGGTTTATTCCCGGTTTCACCAAAAAGGCAGCACCTATGCAGGACCTCCTGATAGGTCAGTCCCGGAAGGCCAAGAACCAGAAGCCGCCCTTCAAATGGGAGGAGCTGGAAGAAGAGTCCTTCCGCCAGCTGAAGATGGCCCTCACGGGGGACGAAATCCTGGCGTACCCGGATTATAGCCAGCCCTTTATCCTCTACACCGACGCCAGTAACATCGGGCTAGGAGCCGTACTGTCCCAGATCCAGCAGGGGAAGGAACGAGTAATCGCCTACGCCAGCCGAAAACTGCGACCCACCGAAAGGAACCCCGAGAATTACAGCTCATTTAAGCTAGAGTTCCTGGCCGTAGTATGGGCAGTCACCGAGCGCTTTAAGCATTACCTCGCTTCTTCCCGGTTCACCGTGTACACGGATAACAACCCGTTGACACACCTGGACACGGCAAGACTCGGTGCCCTGGAGCAGAGGTGGATGGCCCGTCTGTCCAACTACGAGTTCACAATCAAATACCGGGCCGGACGCTCCAATACCAACGCGGATGCCCTGTCCAGGATGCCCAACCTGCCGGACGAAGGAGAAGATCCGGAGGGACTGGAAGAAGTTGAACTCCCTGCGTTCCACCGTCATGGGACTATCCAGTATTCCCACCGGGTAAGGAGTAAGCAGGCTGTTATGTTGAACCCCTTACCTCACTACAACTGGGCGGAAACGCAAGACAGCGACCCTGCCGTCCGACTGGTGAAGGAGATGCTGACTCGCCCGGAGGCTTGCCTTGAACCAGACGCTCAGGAGGAAGCCAAACAACTATGGGCAGAGAAGAGTCGACTGTTCCTTTACAAGGGGAAGTTGTGCCGCAGAATGGTTAACTCCCGGACGCATGAACTACTCTGGCAAGTAGTAGTGCCACGAAGAGACGCAGCCATGGTGATGAAGGCATACCACGACGGAGCTGGACACTTCGGGTGGAAGAAGCTGGAGTTCCTGCTGCGCGAGCGATTCCACTGGGTAGGCATGAGGGGAACCATTGAGAAGTGGTGCAGAGACTGTGGCCCGTGCAACCTGAGAAGGAAGGACCGCGCCAGCCAGAAGACTCCCCTGCAGTCCATCGTCACCTGGCAACCGTTGGAACTGGTAGCCTTGGATCATGTAAAACTGACCCCAAGCAGAAGTGGCTACGTCTACGCGTTAACCATCGTGGATCATTACTCCCGGTTTCTGGTTGTCGTCCCCGTCAAGGACTTAACGGCTCAAACAGCAGCTAGAGCCTTCCAGCAGCACTTTTGCCGTCCACACGGGTACCCGGACCGAGTGCTGACGGACCAGGGACCTGCCTTTGAAGCGGAGGTCTTCCAGGAATTCTGCAATCTGTATGGCTGCCGGAAGATAAGGACGACACCCTACCATCCGCAAACTAATGGACTTTGTGAGAAAATGAACCAGGTGGTAATGGATCTTCTAAAAACGTTGCCCCTGGAAGAACGCAGTCTGTGGCCTGAGAAGTTGCCCAATCTGGTGGACCTATACAACCACATCCCGGTAGGTTCCACCAACTGTACCCCGGCTTACCTAATGAGGGCAAGACCTGGTAAGTTACCTGTTGACCTGGAAATGGGAGTCCTGACACCCGAGGACACTTCACCAGAAACAGACTGGGACACAGAGAGGCAGCAGCAGTGCCGGAGAGTACAGGAGAGCGTGGAGCGAAGTCTCTGTCAGGCTAGGGAAAGACAAGAGAAAACTTACAACCAGTATGCTCCCGCTGTTCCCCTGGTACCCGGAGAGCAGGTCTTGAAGAGGAAGAGACGGCTCCACAAGTTGGACGACCAGTGGAAGAAGGACCCGTACACCGTACTGCCCTCAAGCCACGAGAACCCGAAGGTTTGTACCATCAGTAAAGACGGAGGGGAAACCACAGCCATTGTATCCCGGGACCACCTGAAGAAGTGTCCCGAACAACTGAGGAACCCTGAAGAGGAACAAGAAGACCATCGACCCGTAGAGGAAAGGGAAGATATGGTTAGTACTGTGCTCGGGGACTTCCCTCGGTCTTGGACTCAAGTCAATGGTGCAGTTGTGGTACCCGTACTCACCTTCCTCCAACCAGCATCCCAAGCACCTACGGAGCAACAGGTAGAGCTGGAAGAACAGCCGGTCCAGGAGGCAGAAGACTCCACACAAGCAGAACAGGAGGATCAACCCTCTGCTTATAGTGAGCCTGCCGTACCCCTAGTGAGACAAAGAGCCGGTAGACAGCTGCCCAGTTTACCCTTGACAGCTCCTACACCCTGTAGTTCAGGGCCAGACAGTCAGCTCCGTAGGTCCACTAGGGCCACTAGAGGCCAGTTACCCGCACGCTGGAGGATTTGAAGTGTATAAATTGTTTTATTTATGTTTACCTGTGTATTGTTGCTTGTGTATAATTTTGTGCTTCCAGTTACTTTTAGGAATCCTTGGTGGATTACCGGGAATCCTTGTACATAGTTGGAGCGTAACCCAGGATGGACTAGAGACTGTTAAGGACTCGGGGTAGGACAGACCCCTACCTGGTTACGTCTCCCTGTTTTGGTGAAATGGACACCTTGCTTTTCTTCAAAACTGCACCCGGTTGCGGACACGCCGTAACCATCTTTATGTGTTTTCTTATTGTATTATTATTGTTTATATCTTGTTATGTTTTTCTAAAATATGTTTAGTACCGGAGTACTAAATTTTACTAGGGGGGAATGTGGCACCCCAGGGGTCTGGTTTCCACAGTAATGTAATGTTATGTCTGAGAGCAGGTGGGAGGTCCTTTGGTCAGGGATCCTGTGCATGCCACACCTCCTGCCCAGTCTTGGGAGGGGAAGAACTTCCCCTATGTAAACCCGGGGCTGAAGCAGGGTTAGTCAGTCAAGGAGAGTAGAGACAGAGAAGCAGCATAGGAAGAAACAGCAGAAGCTCAGTGGGAGCAATACTACTACAAGCCAGGGGCTGGCAGCTGCAGAGCTCGCCCTGACTGAGAAGATTTCTTACCGGACCCGGCGTCCGAGGCTGTGGGGACTAACTCTGACCCAGCAGCAGAAGCCGACCGGCAGGGGATTTCAGGTCCAGAAACCCGAAGGCACGGTCACACGCGTGGGACCAGCACCGCCATCGTGGAGCGGAAGCCATTAGAAGGCCCCGAGTCACCGGCCATACGGGTGAGCACCACACGGTACACTCAGGGACGTGGGCTACTTATATCCGCTTCTAGCAAGGTAGCCAGAAGAGTACAGTCAGTTTGGGAGGCCTACAACTCCGCCTGGCCAGGGGAGATCCCATCTGCTCAAGGACTGACCAGGCCCCGTTCGCTAGCAAGTACTCCGGGAGGGTCTATCGTTGTTACCAGTAAAGACCCTGAATAACACCGCACCGTCTCTGAGTGGTTCCTGCTACCCCCATCATCCACATCTGCTGCCCTGAGGCCATACCCCTCCCGTTGGGGGTTATACCATCTACGCTGCACCATCCATCCACCGGCCTCAGCGGACTGTCCTGCAGCGGCAGCTCCATAGCTGCATTCAACGGGTGGCGTAGTCGTACACATCTACCGCTGATACATCGCCGCTCAGTTTGACTCCCTGGGCACGGACCGGGTCCCCGCCACGAGAATACAACCCTCAAGCGATCCGGCTCCGGGTAAGCTCCCGCGTGCGCAACGCAGCGCGACACAGGCCCAGGGGCGCGTCATCTATATAATAGATGTAGAGAAGTGGGATGACGGCGGCCTGTGCTGAGCATTGCCCGGCTGATCGGGTGATGACTGATGGGTCACATGAATGAGTTATTACAGCAGAAACCGCACCCGTCCTGATAACTATTCCTGCAAGGAACCGGCCGTCCCTAACCCTGCAGCTACATAATAGAGATGCAAAGAAACAAGGAGAAAGAAAGGATGCAATGACAGGGATCACCAAGGAATAGCAAAAATATAGAATTTTATTAAAGACTAAACATACAAGACATGTTAAAAAAAACAACTAAAAAGCAACAATTGCCCCAATGAATAACAAAACCATTGCAAGGTACTGATATGGTTAATCCTCACATATATATGCCCAACTAGTCACAGAAAATCTGAATATATGACTACAGACTGCCCACCACAATATAATAAAGAGCAAGGCAGCAGCAAAGTATCTATTCACAAAGGCATTAATATCCAAATAAGCCTATAAAAATAGTGCCCATTATATAACCCCACAATGAAACCTGCCGCTGACACAATCGCCCCAAATGTGAAACAATACAATTGGATTGCTAAAAGAGCAAGCTAACGCTGTTAGGTCGGGCAGTAGAAAAAAATGATGTAACTACACCTGAACCATCAGGCAACCTACAGAAATGTGCATGGAGGATGTTGCTTTTACATAAGAGTTATGTATACAGAAAAGCTATATGTCCTATACAGGAAAAGTGTGGGATGAGGAGCTTACAAGACCACTAAAGTAAGACATTCACAAGCTCCTTCTGTATACTCCCTGGTGCCGGGGGTCCGACCCCACTGATCTTACACTGAGAATGTATGGAACTCCTGTAATGTCACCCTTCTTTTCTACAATGTAATCAAGGCATATTTATATGTCTGAACAAGACTTGTATCGACCCATAAAAGAAAAGAGCCCCAGCTCCACCATACTGAATCCCTGCACAGCGACGCTATCAGCCGTGCAGGGACACAACGCAGCTGCCGTCACTTATATAATGGCCGAATGTGCAGGGGAAAGCCACAACGGACCTCATTGTTCTGAAGGCTGCAGCGTATCCGAGCTATATGTGATACTACTCTGACATAGGGAAAGGGACAAAAACCCTTCAAATAGCAGGGAGTGACGTCTGATTAATATTTAGATTTGTATTGAACATAAAACCACAATCTTAGGACCATTACATACATTACCAGACTACTTTATAGATGATCAATTGCCAGCACAAGTTATATTACGCCCAAAATATCTCTGCAGCACCACCAAATTGCTGTATGAAAAATATGAGGAGTTATAGAAGTGTATTATCTGTACAGGTCCATATATCAGCCACTATTATGTGAAATATGTAATAAAATACACTATTATACATTATTAATGTTCTGTCCCTTTAAAATTCTGTCACCATGGTAACGACAGTCATACTCAGCCAATAGGATTGCTCGGTTTGAATTTGAAAAAAAAAAAAACCTCCTATGTGGTCAGTTTGTTCCATCTCACCTGAGTGTGAAGACAGACACCTGCGATCAGCGAGAGATTCTAGGTATAAGACGTGATATAATCTAATGGACGGAGCCACATCCCATCACACGCACTCAGCGACCACAACTGACAGGAATCAGCCCATTTACCAGAGGAGAAGTCATTATTCCCCAACACATGATACGCTGAGACACCAGTGGGGGGCGCCACACTCATCACATCTCCCATCTGGAAGGATCCAGCCATCACTTCTAATGGGGGTCACTGCCCTTTTTTGGTGATTGCTGGAGTTTCCCGCGGTCGGACCCCACTGATCTATCAGTCATCACCGAGCCCAGGGATAAGGGGATGACTTGTTCCATCTGATAATTCCCCTTTAATGAAGCTCAGATACAGAACAGTAAATATCCTACACATTTCCCAATTTGCCCTTTCCCCAGCAGAGCCCCCGAATTATTTATAGCCAATGTTTCTAAGACCAAAGAAATATCAGCCAATCCCCAAACCCTCTGCTGACGCCTCCTGAGGTTTTATAGATTTTGGAGACATTTCTACAAGAGAAGATATCAGCGGACACCATGGGGATGGAGTATTCTGCCAGCGTTGGAGCAGGTAGTATCCATCACTCACTCACCGTTCTCTATACTCTTGTTACATGGCTTTCTGGAGATTTCATTAAACAGACTCATCTGTGGGGACATTTTCTTTCCTTTAATGCATATACTTGGTGGTAAATATTTTTCTGAGTTTTATTGAAAATTGTGCACAGTTTGCCTCCTGTACCCTCTGTGCTGTACTGTCTATTGCTGGCTGCAGAACTAGTTAACTGAGAATCCATCAGTGAGCTCCTTCTGACAGTCTTAACATACATACGTCCTCTTTGTACGGTGAGGATTGCTCCTAATATCTGGTTGTGTTTTCTGCAGATTACATCAGCCCTGAGGAACAGCTGAGGAGATTGGCATATTGTGTGAAGTTTCTCCCTTCTCCCCTCTACAAGAAGGAGGTCAGTGAGACGACTCAGGGCAACGCTACGGCCTCTTCTATAAGGTAGCTGTGTATTCGGATCTTCCTTGTAGCCTCCTAACTTCATCTCTTCTCTTCCAGCGCCTTATGCCGACCAACCCCATTGCCCAAAGAAGATGCATCGAAGAGTATAAAGCCAGGGAGAAAAGGAAGAGGGAAGAAAGGCGCAAGGAACTAAAAGAACGGCGCAAGTACCTGGATGAAGAGGAAGACGAGGAAGAAGAGAAGGAAGAAGAGGAGAAAGCAGCAAAGAAGATAAAGCTGGACATCATGGATTTAAGACAGAAGACACTAAAAGAACTGTGCGCCTACCTGGATGAAGAGGAAGAAGAGGAAGAAGAGAAAGAAGAGAAAGAAGAGAAAGCAAAGAAGATGAAACTCCACATCAAGATCCCTAGGGGGGAAGTGACGGCCAAAGGCCAGAAAAGAAGACAACCGATCCCAACAACAAGAAGGAAGAAGGAGAACCAGACCAACTTCCGCCAGTACATCAACCGGTATTTGAGAGGAAAGAGGAACATCATGTGGACCATCCTGCTGGAACCTCTCTGCCGATAACATCACATACGGCAATACCGGCTGGTAAGTATCAGACCACCAAATAACAGCAGGATAGTGTAATATAGTGGTAGTGTATCAGTATTAGTGTAATAAGAGTAATAATACTAGTGATAATAGTAAGAAATAAATAAAATAGTAATAAAATAACAGTAGTAATAGTAGTAGGTAGAATGGCAGTGTGATCCAGGGTCCAAGGACTGATCGCCTTTTCTCGGGGTCAAGAAGGAATTTTTCCCCTGTGACACAAATTGGCTGAAGGTGTCCAGGGGTTTTTGCCTTCTTCTGGATCAATACTGTAGTTATAGGGTAGTATTAGTAGTGATAGGAAAGAATAATAATAATGTAAAAATATAGCAGGTTATTAATAATAAGAAGAATATTAAATAGCTATATTTATAAAAATAAAAACATAAATTAAAATAACTCCAGTAGTACAATAAGTAATATATTAATTATACAACTAATAATAACATTATTAGGTTTGATCCAGGGTCCTAGGACTGATCGCCTTTTCTCGGGGTCAAGAAGGAATTTTTCCTCAGTGACACAAATTGGCTGAAGGTGTCCTGGGGTTTTTGCCTTCTTCTGGATCAACACTCTAGGTATAGGGTAGTATTAGTGGTGATAGGAAAGTAGAATAATACTGTAATAAGATAGCAGGATGTTAATAATAGTAAGAATATAAAAATAATTATAGTGTTGTTTTGATTATTTTAAGTAGTTATAGAAAAGTTAGAATAGCAAAGTAATAAGATAGCAGGACATAAATAATATATAATCTATAAAAAGTACAAAAACCTAAATTAAAATACTAATAACTGCAGTAGCAGTACAATTAGTTGTGTAATATTAATAAGAATTATTAATAACTAGTAATAACATTATTAGATTTGATCCAGGGTCCTAGGACTGATCGCCTTTTCTCGGGGTCAAGAAGGAATTTTTCCCCTGTGACACAAATTGGCTGAAGGTGTCCTGGGGTTTTTGCCTTCTTCTGGATCAACACTAAGTATAGGGATTTTAGTAATACCATTATCATAAACACAAGAGTAATAAAAAATTATAAAACTAATTAAAAAATGAATTATAACAGGTACAATTGATTGCATTAGTACAGTAATAATAAACATTAAAAATGGTGGTCCCAGTTAGTAAGTTAGTGTAGTGTTAGTGTAGGGACCCATCTGAAGAGGTCGCCTTGACGGTGGCAGATGGGCTCGCACAATTTGCTCAAAGTGTGCGCTAAGAACCTCATATTTCTATGTACAGGAGATCTAGCAGTAATACCATTCAGGAGATAGGTATTTGTGTACACACATTTTGTTATATACTTTTGCGCCGCACACAGGGCAGGTATACAGGTACAGGACCCTCATATGTAGTGAGAGTGTTGCAGTAATATTATAACTGGGCCTTAAGGGTAAAATGTTGATAACTACAGGTCCTGGAAACACATCAGAAACTAGAACCTGTAAGTAACTGGTTCCCTGCTAGTGATTAATATGTAAAGGGCAGTCTGGTACCAGGACCCGCGTTATAGGACACATTATCATCAGGCAGGTGCAGTCAGGACTCTTACAAGATCTGCGGCAGTCGTGTGGCGGTATAACACAGTCCCGCTCCTGCCTCAGGCGCCAGCAGTGGAGCCAACCCTGATCCTGGCAGCTTAACCCCTTATATGACACAGTCAGTGGCTTTCACAGCATTTAGGCACTTAAGACCGGAGAGGGAGGCGCGATCATGGTGCCGATGAGTTTCTATGGCAGCCGAGATCTAACAATGGACCCCATGACGGCCATCTTACTGCTCTTATTAGTCCCGGCTGAGGAGAGGTCTATGAGGACACCGGTCAGAGTTATGTCGCCTGCTCTGCAGCTATTAGAAATATCTAGGGCTGATTAGTTTGCTATCTGTAAATCGGATCTAGCCCTGCCCCCCCCAGCAGCACTGGGCTACCACTGGTGTGATCAGGGCTATTGGGCTCCTAGATTGGGCAGAGGAGCTCAGTCTTCAGCAGGAGCTGGCTGAGGAGAGCGGAGCGACTTGCATGGGGCTGCTGCACAAGAAGCATCTCACAAGGTGGAGATTTATCCGGAGACGTGGTACCTGGGCTGTCATCTGCTTTGCAGGCTGCATAGTCGCTGCCTCCTAGGACCCGAACTTCACCCCTAACAGGCACAGCAGAGCTCGGACAGCTGCAAGTGCCGGAGAGTGGCTGATTAGTGACTGCTGTGTCTCCTGCACTCAGATAAGAGCGGTACAGAGCGGGGGCTCAGTAATGGTGAATACGGGAAGTGTCCACCCCTCACATGCCCTATATGTGGCCCCCAGAGGTAAAGTCTTCCCTGTACCCAGCGTCTCCTCCCGCCTTCACTGCTGGCGTGCGCCATTGCTTAGAGGGGATGTCTGAAGATAACAAGTTACATACATAGTAACATAGTTTTTAAGGTTGAAGGAAGACTAAGTCCATCTAGTTCAACCCATAGCCTAACATGTTGATCCAGAGGTCGGCAAAAAAAAACCCTGTGGCAAACACTAAGCTCCACATTGGGGAAAAAAATTCCTTCCCGACTCCATACGACAATCAGACTAGTTCCCTGGATCAACGCCCTATCATGGAATCTAGTTTTTGCAACCTGTAATATTATACTTTTCAAGAAAGGAATCCATGCCCTTCTTAAATTTTATTAGTCAATCACTCATTACAACATCATGAGGCAGAGAGCTCCATAGTCTCATTGCTCTTACAGTAAAGAATCCCCGTCTGTGATTATGATTAAACCTTCTTTGCTCCAGACGTAGAAGATGCCCCCTTGTCCCCGTCTCTGGCCTCAGAGTAAAAAGATCAGTAGAAAGGTCTTTGTACTGTCCCCTCATATACTTGTACATAGTAATAAGATCACCCCTAAGCCTTCGTTTTTCCACAGTAAATAACCCCAAGTGTAATAACCTGTCTTGGTATTGCAGACCCCCCAGTCCTCTAATAACCTTGGTCGCTCTTCTCTGCACCCGCTCTAGTTCAGCTATGTCTTTCTTATACACCGGAGACCAGAACTGTACACAGTATTCTAAGTGTGGTCGCACTAATGACTTGTATAGAGGTAAAATTATCTTCTCCTCATGAGCATCTATGCCTCTTTTAACGCATCCCATTATTTTATTTGCCTTTGCAGCAGCTGCCTGACACTGGCCACTAAACATGAGCTTGTCGTCCACCAATACACCCAGGTCTTTTTCAGTGACAGATTTATCCAGTGTTTTACAATTAAGCATATAATTATACATTTTATTTCCTCTGCCCAAGTGCATTACCTTACATTTATCCCCATTAAAGCTCATTTGCCATTTATCAGCCCAAGCTTCTAGTTTACATAGATCCTCCTGTAATATAAAATTGTCCTCCTCTGTATTGATTACCCTGCAGAGTTTAGTGTCATCTGCAAATATTGAAATAGTACTCTGTATGCCCCCTACAAGGTCATTAATAAATATGTTAAAAAGAAGGGGGCCCAATACTGACCCCTGTGGTACCCCACTGTTAAATGAGACCTAGTCTGAGTGTTTTCCATTAATAACCACCCTTTGTTTCCTATCACTGAACCAATTCTTAACCCACATACATATATTTTCCCCTATCCCCATTGTTCTCATTTTATGTATCAACCTTTTGTGTGGAACCGTATCAAAAGCTTTTGAAAAGTCCATATACACAACATCCACTGCATTTCCTTGGTCCAGTCCAGAACTTGCCTCCTCATAAAAACTGATCAGATTAGTCTGACAGGAACGGTCCCTTGTAAACCCATGTTGATATAATGGTTCATGAGGCTATTCTTCTTCAGATACTCTATTATAGAATCTCTTAGGAAACCCTCCAGGATTTTTCCCACAGTAGAGGTTAAGCTTACCGGCCTATAATTTCCAAGTTCGGTTTCTGTCCCCTTTTTGAATATTGGCACCACATTTGCTATACGCCAGTCCTGTGGTACAGACCCTGTTATTATGGAATCTTTAAAGATTAAAAATAATGGTCTATCTATGACATTACTTAATTCCTGCAGTACTCGCGGGTGTATCCCATCCGGGCCTGGGGATTTGTCAACTTTAGTTATCACTTATCCACAGGCTCAGTGATCACTTACTGATCGTGGGGTCTGACCACTGCGAACCATCGTCTGATCGGGAAGGAACGGAAAGTCAGGGAACAACTGCAGCTCCATTCATTCTCTATGGGGCTCTGGAAAAAGCCGAGCTCAGCACTTGGATGCCACATAAGGAATGAATGGAGCAGATCCTGGAGTAATAACATGTCCTCCTCAGCTTTCTGTCTGTGTAAGTGGCTCAGCCCTCGTCTCCCCTTCTGTTCCCGACTTCTCTTTTGTTCCCTGTGGACTTTCTCTCAGTCCTCTGCAGCCATTATGTGTGTAGACAACTTCAAAAAGAAAAAGTAGCAGAACATCAGTCATCTAATAATCCACGATATTCAGGGGGGAAAACAAAACGGTGATGTTCTTACACAGTCGCCTCCTCTTGAGCTGATGAAGATGTCGGTGGCAGCACATTGCGGTTTGTGTTCTCTGCCTGAATATCGCGGATTATGTGACGTCCTGCAGCTTCTCATCATCCATGTTGGGCTGTTGGACGACGTGTGGACGCTCGGCTTGTTGGATTCTTGTGTTACTACCAGCACTGACTTTATATTGTGACTCCTGTGCCGATTCCCATTTCTAATTGCAGCGTGTTATACCAGCACGTGACGGCTGCCACAATCACGTGACGACTGTAGCGTCGGCGTCCCTGCCTCCTGCTAGGCTGGGACGCCGTTCCCCTCACCTCTCCGCTCCGTGCCCGGCGTCTTCCTCCCGCTCTGCTGGCAGCGCACGCTGCTTCCCGGTCAAGGTGCTTAGGGCGCGCGCGCACTCCCTCTCTTAAAGGGGCCGCGCGCGCCGTCCTAAGGAGTCCCCGGCCAATGGCCGGAGGACCTCACCATATATAAGGCACCTCCTCCAAAATGGAGGTGCCCGAGCTCTGTTGTTGCAAAGCCTTTCAACTCTGCTTCAGCCCTCAGGTCCCATTGCCTGATACCTGCCTGATATATGCCTGATTTCTGTCTACCTGCTTGCAATCCTGTGGTCTGACAGTCTGCCTACCAGCACCTGCCAGTCTGTCTATGGATCAGTCCGCCTGCGGACCAGGAACTACCTGCCAGATACCTGCCTGCCTGTCCAGAGACTCTTACCCGCTCACCTGGGAGCGCTCACCTGGGAGTGCTTACCTGCTACCCGCCTGCTAGCCTACCTGGAGGCTTAGCCGTCACTTGCTGTGACCACCTGCCTGTCCAGAGACTCTCACCCGCTCACCTGGGAGCGCTCTCCTGCTACCTGCCTGCTAGCCTACCTGGAGGCTTAGCAGTCACTTGCTGTGACCACCTGCCTGTCCAGAGACTCTTACTCGCTCACCTGGGAGCACTCACCTGCTACCTGCCTGCTAGCCTACCTGGAGGCTTAGCCGTTACTTGCCGTGACCACCCGCCTGTCAAGAGACTGTCCCCGTCACTTGCCGTGACCACCCGCCTGTCAAGAGACTGTCCCCGTCACTTGCTGTGACCGCCCTGCCCTTCTACCCTGAGACTGTCCTTGTCACTTGCAGTGTCTACCTACCCGCCTTCCCTGGGAGCCACCTGCTTCCTTACAAGGACTACCCTTTGTATAGTAGCTCAGAGGTTCCACCTCCCACACCCGTTACAGTTTGCTCAGGCCATGGAACCCGGTGGCACCCAAGCTCCCTCGCTCTCGGACCTATGTCATGAACTTTCCCGTCAGAGGTCCCAACAGGAGTCCATCCTGAGTCACCTGCGTAGTGTTAACTCTCGCCTGGACACACTGACTGTCTCATCGGGAGCTGCTTCCACTCGCACACTTACTACCCCGGCGCCGCCGCTGCACAGCAATACCATAGCATCCCTTCCCGGTCCCCGTCTCTCCGCCCCGCCTCGTTTTGGCGGAGATCCCGGTCAGGCACGGGGCTTCACTAACCAGTGCACTCTGCACTTCGAACTTTTGGCACATCAGTTTTCCACCGACTGAGCCAAAGTAGCCTTCATCATGTCCCATCTCACGGGGGAGGCGCTGGCTTGGCTAAATCCTCTATGGGAGAGAGGAGATTCCCTGGTGTCCAACCTGCCAGCCTTTCTCACGGCTTTCCGGAAAGTCTTCGACGAACCAGGACGGAAGACCTCATCTGCGGGGAGAACAGTTTCTGTGAACTAGCTCAACTTGACTCTGGAGCTGCCGGAAATCTCATTTCTCTATCCCTGGTAGAGAAATACCACATTCCCACCAAACCCCTGGCTGTACCCTTATCTGTCGCCTCCGTGGATGGGGGTCTCTTACCGCATCCCATTCAACTCATCACCGAATCCATAACTCTGCAGGTGGGAATGCTGCACTCTGAGAGCATCTTCTTCCATGTTCTCCCTGGACTCTCTCACGCCCTCTTGCTAGGCCTACCTTGGCTCCAGAAACATGCACCCGTGCTTGATTGGCAGACCGGAGAAGTCCTTCGCTGGGGAGAGGGCTGCCATAAGACTTGTTTAGTTCCCGTTCTTCCTGCCTGTCCTTCTCCTACCCCAGCCAATCTACCCGGCCTACAGGTTCCCTATTGGTCTTATGCGGATGTCTTTAATAAAAGAGAAGCAGAGACATTACCCCCTCATAGACCATACGATTGCCCAATCGACCTGATACCTGGCGCTACTCCTCCCCGTGGGCGTTTTTACCCTTTGTCCGCTGCTGAGACCCAGTCCATGTCTGAATATATTGAGGAGAATCTGGCCCGGGGATTTATCCGGAAATCTACCTCCCCGGCGGGAGCAGGCTTCTTCTTCGTCAAAAAGAAAGACGGCTCACTCCGTCTAGACATTAGAAACGTATCGTCACATTTAATGTCGGAGGTGTAGATCACTTTAAGAGAATTTCCGTCCCGTCCTGTAATGAGCCATGTGAGCTCCTTGTCTGATCAGGATAACAGAGGGGTGGAATGTATTTGTACACATGACAGATTAGTTGTTGGCTTCTCGGGTTTGGGCTTTGGACGCTGTAGGCCTCGTCTTTACAATGTACTGCCTCCTCTCTGTTTACAGCCT
Source organism: Phyllobates terribilis (assembly GCF_046119375.1). Classification (NCBI taxonomy): domain Eukaryota; kingdom Metazoa; phylum Chordata; class Amphibia; order Anura; family Dendrobatidae; genus Phyllobates; species Phyllobates terribilis. The sequence continues at coordinate 402,150 of NW_027363572.1, read as the reverse complement.
GGGAAGACACATGATAAGTTCAGGTAATATGATCTGTAGGAAAAAAATGGGTGAAGCCGGACTGCGGGACTAAGTTTAGATCAAGTGCGTCAGTAACCTTTATCTCACCAAACAGGTCACAGTCGTTCACGTTCATTTCAGATCTCACATGTACAAATACACATGAATGAGCACGGTCATGCACTGTGGACTTGTGGCCTGAGGCCATGGCCCCACTATCAGTAATCGGTCAGTATTTTTTCTCAGGAGTGGGAGCCAAAACCAGGAGTGGGTGATAAATGCAGAATTGGTGACTTGTTTCTATTAGACCGTTTCTCTGATTGTTCCTCACCTGGTTTTGGCTCCCACTCCTGAGAAAAAATACTGACCGAATACTGATAGTGTGGCCAATCATCAGCGTCAGGCCACAGCCCCACTAACAAGTCCACCGGTGCTCATATAAAGCCTTTTCAAAAGGGCCGATACAAAGTGTACCAAGATGGTTGCTTATTGTCGGCAGCACGTCCTGTTTACATGGGCAGATGAGATGACTATAAACAATCCAATCAGGCGATGGATGAGTCTTTTTCTAAATAATACATTGTTCCTGGTTAATAATATTTTTTTAGGACTTGGACCTCCTAAAATTAGGACTTTAAAAATCCTAAATATTTTCACCGTGATAGTGATGCTCATAGTCAGTCTCCTCTCATATGCCACAGCAATTCCAACAGTAAAGCGTTGTCCCATACACAAGAGTACTTCAGCCGAGTGTCTCTGTGTTCTCTATAAGAGAACCGCAGTCCTACATCTTTGGTGATAAGCTATCTCCAGGGAAACAGAAGGATCAATAGTTCAAAATCGGACATGTCGGACACTTTAGAGGTATTCTCATCTCCAAAATCCTATCCCAATATGTAGTAGGTGTAATAATATTAGCAAATACCTACAATTATAAATGTAGGATAGTTCTTCTGACTAGCTATGTCACTTACCCCATGTGCAGGGCATTGCAGTAGCTTAGGTATTCATTGTTACGACCACTAAGCGTAACTATGTGTGGTCGTAACCATGGATGCCTAAGCTACTGCAATGCCTTGCACATGGGGTAAGCAACATTGCTAATCAGAAGGACTATACTACATTTCTAATTGGAGGTATTTGCTAATATTATTATTACACCTACTACATATTGGGATAGGATCTTGGAGATAGGAATACCCCTTTAACTTCCCCAACAATCAGTTGTCTGGGCCCCCATACACATTTGAGTTTCAGCTGAATCTGTCAATATCGGTGGGATAGGTCAACATTAGTCTAATATGTATGGTGGGCCTTCAGTTAGATATTTTGGTTCTAATACAGCTAAATATACCAGTAGAGTTTATACAATGGGCTCTGTGCTGCTTTATAATGGTCACCCCAGAGTTTGAAGCCCCCGTAGATCCCAGTATACCACACAATAGAACATTTGCTGCATTTTACAACAGTTTGGCTTTTGTAGATCCTTATTTCCATAAAGAACGGATGCAGCCAAATATCCCAGAATACTAAGAATTATTCAGGAATGGTTCCTTGAATAGTCAGGTATTTTCTTTTTTTCCTCGATGTCCTGGAAAGAGGTGAAGGCTCAGCAGGAGAAGCTCCGAGATGATCATTCCATCATAATGTGTCATTGTCGAGTCTTCAGATGTGGTCCTCTCCCCGCGTGGGGTTTTCCTTTTAGGAGGAAGCTTTATATTTACCACGTCAGTGTTATGCATTGTTACTTATTTTTATGTTATGTGAATGTTTTATACACGAGAACATTGACCACTGAGCCTTTATTATAGAATTCTCGGTAAAGCTACTAAATATAGCCTAATGATTGTTATAGCAGAAGATGGAGTCCCTCAAGTTTAAAGGCCCCATCTATGCTATATAAGTCTGACAGTTATTTTAGGTAAAAAAACAGCAAGCTGAAATGTTCCTTCTTGTATCAATAGCGTGTCCTTGCTAAAAAGATAACGTGATTCTCCCTGGCCAGATGTTTCTTCTTGTAGTAATAATGTGTTCTTGCAGAAAGATGAAATGACCTTGCTAACTAGATAAGTCTAATTAAATATTTTAAAGCATACAGAAACTAGTTTTTTTCACTTGTTCAGCTAAACTGTATAATCGAACCATATATGGCAAATCCGTTTCCTGCCTTTAGGGTGTATATTAGCCCTGTGTTTTGTAATAAAGTTTTTAGAGTATGTTTAGACACAAACATCCTGTCCTGTGTCTTCATTCTCTCCGAGCTCGTAATCCAAAGGATAGAAGACCCAAAATTCAGTGACGACAGCTGGCGCCTCGAACAGGGACCTTGAGTTAATCTACCCAAGGGTGCTCGACCGGTCCGAGACGTGGGACGAGTGAAGCTCTCTGTTGGTGATATATACAGCGCTGAGGTAAGAATAACTGTTATATTCTACCTAATTATATCACTGCATAGAAGAGACTCCCTCACCCCCGAGCGGTCGGCTCCCCAGGTAATTCAACAGATTGTTGTCTGGCTCAGGTCCCTTTGAACCAGTAGAATCCCTCAGATAAATTGACAGTCCTGCCTTCTATCCTTTGGAGAATTTAATGAAAGTATGGATCCGATGATTGTGTTGTGGATGTGTCCCGGGATTGATGTTTTTGGTCTGTTTTTCTGGTTGGCGTATAAGTCCTAGAGAGGCTAGTAGTGGAATGGTTCAGAAACCTTTGTGGCCCATTGTCTAAGTGACTGAGGAGTCTCTTCTAGGTGAGGAGAACCGAAAAAAATGGGGAACCAAAATGCCAAGGAAGGCATTATAGCCAAAGACTTAGTGGTACGCAGAGAAGGGAAACAGGCACTGATTGGAATTGACAAAATATTGTGTAAAGCGGGAATGAATGAGAATGGAGAGATGAATGGAGAGAAATGAAAATCCTTCTTTAACTCCTATCATGGATGGTTGAAAGATAAGGGTCTGTTGAAGACAGTAGATGTATGGATGAATGCATGCGCTTATTTTGAAGGAAAGATTGAAGAATTAGGAGACGGACGTTACAGACTGACAAAAACTGGAATGACAGATTTTCCTCCCTGTCTGCTTCCGACGTCACCCCCACCCCAGTACCAGAATTCCCAGGAACCTAAATGTTGGGTTTGCCCCAGATGTGGACAACAGAACCCCTTGACAGTAGACATCTGTGTGGCATGTGGAGGACCGAGACCCCACCCAGCTAGTCTATTCCCAATGAGGACGGTAGTTGGGCCAGGAGCACCAGCAGCAGCAGCAGCAGGGGGGGATGCAGTGGTTCCAGGTCAGGAAGCTCGTACAATGTTAATGTATAGACCATGGAGTCCTTCAGAGCAGTTGGCACTGATCTCCCAGCTGCCAGATCCGTCCCAGTCCCCTATGGGTTTTGCTAGAATGATCACCACCATACAGGATACGTATCATGCCACTAGAATAGATCTGCAGGGGGTAATTAAGGGAAAATTGGCAGATGAAGCCCGCTATGATAGGTTGATAGATGAGACAAAAAAACAGTATGCCAATAGGACCGGACCCGTAGATGCAGAATCTAATGATGCAGCAGCTGGAGTCCTATTCGCAGCAGCGTTGGTAAAAGCATGTCAAGACAGGCAAGCAGAAAAGCAAGTTACACTAGAAGATAGAGTGCAGGGAAAGGAGGAAGATCCTAAGGATTATTTCTATGCACTAAAGAAAACCTGGTCAGAAATGGGGTTCAACCCCGGGAATAAGACTAGTGAGAGGGTATTAGCAAGTGCTTTCATGAATGGACTAAAGAAAGAGATTGCAGAGAAGGTAAAAGCAAGTAGACCGGACTGGAGATCAGTGAAGGCAGAAGATTTAGCTAGAATAGCTCAGGGGGCACAGCATGACATAGCGCAGGCAAAAAGAGCTGCCAGAATACATATAGTAGAGACGACCCCCAGAAACAACAGAGGCAGAGGACAGACTGAAGGAGAAGGACAGAGACTATGTTACGGATGTAAAAAGCCAGGACATTTTAGAAAGAACTGTAGGACCAACCCGTATCCAAATGCTCAGAGTACGGGTCCTCCAGCCGACCAAACAACGCCCCCATAGGATGAGGGAAGCTTGCACATGAACCCCCTCATCTCCTTACCCCCAACTCCCAGTTGTATAGTGCAGGTGAACCTACCAGGGGGACATGAAATCGATTTCCAAGTAGATACGGGGGCCGACAATTCAGTAATTACGCAAGGTGATTGGCCATATACTGACACTGATTTTTCACATCATGTCATTGCCACCCCCTTCAATTCCCCGTCTGTCCTGCTTCCTGTCACTAAAAGAATTCCCCTGCAAATTCAAGGAGCTACTGTACATAGCCAGCTCATGGTATCGCCCCGAGGCCAATGTAACCTTTTGGGAAATGATGTGTTGTCCCAATTACAAGCACATATTGAGTATCATCCCGATGGCACTGTCACCATGACCCCAGGTTTAAAACCAAGTACCCTTTGCAAAATTATGTCACTAGATATTGCCAGCATAGAAGAGACAAATGAGTTTCCCCCGATATTGGAGCAGGCTGTACCACATGATTTTTGGGCCTCAGGCAAAACAGATGTTGGTAGGTTAAGAGTTCAACCAGTAATGGTGAAATTAAAACCAGGAGCCTTCTTGCCTCAACAGAAGCAGTATCCCCTTAGCTCGGCTCAGGAGAATGCCATAGCCCAGCAGGTCCAAAAATTACTACAGAGAGGAGTCCTAGTCAAAACCCAGTCCCCTTGCAACACTCCCCTGTTCCCAGTAAAGAAAAAGAGCGTGCCAGGACAACCAGCCGCATATAGAATGGTCCATGACCTCCGGTTGGTTAACAAAGCCACAGAACTTCTAACACCAGTTGTGCCCAACCCGCATACTCTTCTGTCACAGATACCTTCTAATTCTCTTTGCTTTTCAGTGGTTTATTTGGCAAATGCATTTTTCAGTGTACCATTACATCCTGACTGCCAGTACCTGTTTGCTTTCACATTCCAGGGTAGTCAATATACATGGACAGTGTTGCCACAGGGTGCCCAGAATTCACCCACAATGTACACTGCAAGCCTGCAGGAAATACTGGAGGGATGGTCTGAACCACATATCGTTGTTCTGCAATATGTCGATGACCTGCTCATTTGTGCCCCCTCCAGGAAACAATGTCATAGTGCAACTATATCGCTTATGTTGTTTCTCTATCACGCTGGCTGCAAGGCATCGAAAGATAAGCTTCAGTTTTGTAAATCTTCAGTCACCTTTTTGGGACATTGCATTACACCAGGAGCTCGTCATTTAACAAATGCACGCAAACAAGCAGTACAGGCATTCACCGTCCCCATTAATGTTGCAGCCCTCAGGACTTTTCTTGGACTTGTTTCCTATTGCAGACAGTGGATTCATGCCATCTCTGTTTTAATGCAGCCCCTCTATGACTGTCTTACCCCAACACCTTTTGTACTAACATCAGAGGCAATAGACTGTTTTTATTCTCTCAAGAACCGTATTTTGGCCGCTCCAGCTTTGGGTACCCCTAATTATGAGCTCCCATTTACTCTGTACCTTCATGAACAAGCTGGACATGCAGCAGGAGTTTTAACTCAAACACACGGTGATAATCAGAGACCTGTTGCCTACTTTCGTGGCAGATTGGATGCGGTAGCCAGAGGTGCACCATCCTGTGTACGTGCTCTGCATGCTGTTGGACTATTACTCCATAAATCCGCAGACATTGTTCTTGACCACCCGCTCACCGTTCTAACACCTCATGATGTCTACACTATATTGAATCAAGTGCAACCCGCTCACCTCTCAGCAGCACGTCATCTCAGGTTACAATGTGCACTGTTAATGCCTCCCAATGTTTCTTTACAGAGGTGTGCTACCCTGAATCCAGCAACTTTGTTACCTCTCTCGGATCTAAAGGAGGAGTCAGGTACTGTGCTTTTTAAGGAAGATCCAAGAGAGGAAGTTCCTCATGACTGTGTACAAATGATGGCACAAGAAACGGCAGGTTTACCTACTGGATTTGAACATGAATTACAAAATGCAGATTTTGAATTTTTTGTAGATGGATCCCGTCATCAGGACGATTCAGGTACCTTCCATACTGGATATGCAGTTGTCTCCCTCAATGCAGTAATCAAGGCAGAACCAATGCTCCCACACCAGTCGGCTCAAGAAGCTGAACTTAGGGCCCTAACCGAGGCCTGTAAACTAGCGGAAGGTAGTATTGTTAACATTTACACAGATTCTAGGTACGCATTCGGTATATCGCATGATTTTGGTCCAATATGGAAGTCAAGAGGTTTCCTGACGGCAGCAGGACACCCCATTAAGAATGCTGATGCGGTCCAGCAGTTAATTGATGCGCTACAACTACCTAAACAAGTAGCTGTCATAAAGGTAAGAGCACATACCAGACGCACCGACCAGGTAAGCAGAGGAAATGCGATGGCAGATGCAGCGGCAAAAACAGCAGCCTGTAAGCCGCAACAAGGGTCAACAGTACGTCAGTTAAGTGCCCCTAAAAACCCCTTTGTGTCGGAGGACATCTTATCCCAAATGCAGGCTCAGGCTCAAAAGGAGGAGGTTGATAAGTGGTTAAAGGAAGGTGCATGCCTGAATGAAGCAAATGGGGTATGGGGGAAAGGGACACGACGATGACTTCCAAGGGCACTGTACCCAGCAGCTGCCCAGATACTACATGGGCCGACACACCAATCTAAAACGGGTGTGATGAGTGTGATGCAGAAACATTGGGGGGCACCAGGATTCTCCACCTGTATTGAAAACCTGGTACAAGGGTGCATGATATGTGCTACACATAATCAGGGTAGAGTAGTTAAAACACCACCCAAACACACCCCCCGGCCCCTCTATCCATTCGAGAGACTGCAAATTGATTATATTCAGCTGCCAAAGTCAGGATCATGGGAATATGTGTTGGTTTGTATTGATTTGTTCTCAGGATGGCCAGAGGCTTTCCCGATTGCCAAAGCCACGGCTGCGGCAACCGCAAAGAAACTGCTTGCGGAGGTGGTCTGCAGGTATGGGGTACCAGAGGTAATTGAGAGTGACAGAGGTACACACTTCACAGGTGAAATAATGAATGAAGTCATGTCAGCTCTAGGAATTCAACAAGCATTCCATACCCCATATCACCCACAAAGTAGTGGTAAAGTGGAAAGACTGAATGGGACATTGAAATTAAAAATTCAGAAAGCCATGGCTGAGACAGGAAAACCATGGCCGGACTGTTTACCACTTGCTCTGTTTTCAGTAAGATACATGCCTAATAGAAAGACTGGACTCTCTCCATATGAGATATTGTTTGGCAACGTACCCAGCCTAGGGTGTTTCTATCCGCAAGCATTAGAAATGAACAACCATGTGCTAAGTTCCTATGTGAGGACTTTACACAAAAAGATTAAGCAAGTACATGATAATGTCTTCAGTTCTCTTCCAGATCCAGATCAAGACTCTAGCAGCCATACGCTGCAACCTGGAGACTGGGTGGTTATAAAAAGACACGTGAGGAAAAGCCTAGATCCACGGTTTGATGGACCCTTTCAAGTTCTGCTGACCACAAGCACAGCCGTTAAGTTAGAGGGAAAAGAGACCTGGATCCACGCATCCCATTGCAAAAAGATACTAGGAGAACCAGCGGACAAAGACTGATGACATTGTTTATACTTACCTGCATCCTTGCGACCACAGGTGCATGGACTAGGTTAGGCACCATGGATGGAGACGACAATAGATTCATTAGACACCATCTTGCTCTAATCGATGGACTAAAGGAGCAAAACCAGACCATTGCTAATTGTTGGATATGTACACATGCCCCTGTGACGTCCACTAGCATACCCTTTCTCGCTGTCCCAGTCTCATGGGAAGAGATAAACTTTTGAGTGAACTGTTCAGATACTTTGGCCAATAATTCCACACAGAGATTTTCCTTTCTAAATCCCGCAAATTGGTTTAAAGGTATTGGTGGGTGGTTGGCTGGTATAGTACAAGCTATTTTACAGGTTTTGCTAATGTGTCTTGCGGTTTATTTGGTTTTTAAGCTTTTTTTAATGTGTATTCAGCGTTGTACTAAAAGAAAACATAGAAATTCGTATTGATAAATGAAGGAACAAAAGGATGGAATGTTATAGCAGAAGATGGAGTCCCTCAAGTTTAAAGGCCCCATCTATGCTATATAAGTCTGACAGTTATTTTAAGTAAAAAAACAGCAAGCTGAAATGTTCCTTCTTGTATCAATAGCGTGTCCTTGCTAAAAAGATAACGTGATTCTCCCTGGCCAGATGTTTCTTCTTGTAGCAATAATGTGTTCTTGCAGAAAGATGAAATGACCTTGCTAACTAGATAAGTCTAATTAAATATTTTAAAGCATACAGAAACTAGTTTTTTTCGCTTGTTCAGCTAAACTGTATAATCGAACCATATATGGCAAATCCGTTTCCTGCCTTTAGGGTGTATATTAGCCCTGTGTTTTGTAATAAAGTTTTTAGAGTATGTTTAGACACAAACATCCTGTCCTGTGTCTTCATTCTCTCCGAGCTCATAATCCAAAGGATAGAAGACCCAAAATTCAGTGACGACATGATAATATACAATCACGTTTGTTGTACTTGCGGAATTTTATTCTAGTGGTTTCCTGCTTCCTGACTAATTGTGATTTAGATTAAATACTATCTGACCACGGTCACTTGTGAGGTCCGAGTACTATCTACGTCTTATACGAGTGTTGATCATGTTAAGGAATATATCAGCTAGAAATTTCTGTAATTATTAAAACCAGACATTTATATTCTTTTTTATCAATAGGTTTTTAATTTCTGATTGTCAAGATTTTTCTAATTGTATTCTCTCTAAATGATCAGGCGGCAATATTACCTGAGCTGATAAGCCTTACAGTGGATATATGGACCACTTTAGACTGTGGATGTTCACTGGGTTATAGGCATGCTCTCTGACCTGTGCAGAGGTCATTGTGCAGAGAGGGGGAAGAAGGTCAGCTGAGACCATCGCCTTTTGTGAATGGTGGATCCTGTATTATCTATATGACAAGATGTTACCTTTTATTTTAATCCTGTCTGTGATGATAATAAGATGGCTGCTGAGAATCTCTACAGAACAGGCAGGGTAAGCCAATGCTGAGACTTAATATGCATTTACACTGAAAGATTATAAACGAGAGCTGCTGAGAAGTGGAGTGTAAATAGGCTATAGGGTAAAACGAGAAAAAGACGGATTTTGGTAAGACCTTACCTGTAAAATCCTTTTCAGCGAAGGAAGAAAGGGAGACACAGATCCATTACTAGTGGGGGTAGGCGGAGCCCCACAGGATAGTTCACCTCAGATTTAGAAAAAGTGACAACCGGCCCCTCCAGCTTAGGCTCCTCCTACTCCCATGTTCTCCAGTCCGTACACAAGCTAAGGAAGAGCAGACAACACCAGGGGAACAACACAACCCCTTCTGAAAATTCATAAATGTGAGAGAACAGGTTATGTATATAACAGCATGAAAACACACAGTCCCAGGCACTACTTACTGAACCTGACAACTGCGATGAGCTGGCAATGCTGGAACAGAGCCCTAGTGCGCCAACCCCAGACCAGATGACCGCCATCAGGAGGGAGTCGCGCCGCATCTAGAAAAACCATAATACACTTCTGCCATGGGAGGGTGCTGTGTCTCCCTTCCTTCCTTCGCTGAAAAGGATTTTACAGGTAAGGTCTTACCAAAATCCGTCTTTCAGCAGCAGAAGGGAAGGAAGGGAGACACAGATCCATTACTAGTGGGAAGTCCCAAAGCAGTCCAAAACTCAAGGGTGGGAAACAGTGGCAGGATCGCCAACACCCCAACAACTTAGGCAAGTGCGCAACAAGCGCCGAACAAAAAATAAAGAGATAACCTAAACCACTGCCGCCTGCAGGACCCTGCGTCCCAAGGCCGCATTGGCGGAAGCACTCACGTTCACTTTATAAAATTTAGTAAAAGTGTGAACGGAGCACCAGGTAGCCGCCCGGCAGAGCTGCGCTGCCGAAGCCCCCTGACGAAAAGCCCACGACGAACCAACAGCTCTCGTGGAATGAGCTTGAACCTTAACCGGACAAGGCTCACCCTTGAGCCGGTACGCCTCCAGGATAGCCGAACATATCCACCGAGCGATAGTGTCCTTGGAAGCCCGCTGACCACGGCGACGACCAGCAGGAATCACAAACAGAGAATCCGATTTTCAAAACCCTTGCGTGATTGAAAGATAGAACTTCAATGCCCGCACCAAATCAAACGAGTGCAAGGCCCGCTCCTTCAGACTCTTTGGTTTCGGACAGAGGGAAGGCAACAGGATGTCCTGATTGAGGTGGAAAACGCGACACCACTTTAGGTAAAAAATCTCCACGGGTACGAAGCGCCACACGATCCGGGTGGAATTCCAAAAAAGGGGGCGAGCAAGACAGTGCCGCCAACTCCGAAACCCTTCTTAAAGAGGTGACCGCCACCAGGAAGGCCACCTTCCAAGAAAGCAAGTAAAGCGTAGCTGAATCCATAGGCTCAAACGGCCCATGCTGAAGAGCCTCCAAAACTAAATTGAGCCGCCAAGGAGCCACAACCGCCCTCCGAGGCGGAAACTGATGTGCAACCCCGCGAAAAAATGAACGCACATCCCTGCGTGAGGCAATAGCCTTCCGAAAAAGCCCGGATAGTGCAGAGACCTGACCCCGCAAGGTACTAACTGCTAGACCCTTGACCAGACCACATTGCAGAAAGGCCAAGAAGTTGGGAATGGAAAAAACTCTCGGGTTCCTTGACGATCCAGAACACCATGAATAGAAGGCCTCCCAAGTTCTGTGATAAATACTAGTCGTAGCTGGACCTCTGGCCGCCCGCAAGGTGGCAATGACCTCGGACGAAAACCCACGACGGGTCAAGATTTCGGTCTCAAGAGCCACGCCGTCAAACGAAGTGACTTCAGGTCCGGATGACGAATGGGCCCTTGAGTTAACAGGTCCGGGCGAAGAGGCAGTGGAAACGGAGGCGCTGCCAGAAGAGACACCAGCGTTGAATACCACACCCTCCGCGGCCAATCCGGCGCCACCAAAATCGCCGATACTCGTTCGAGATTGATCCGCCTGATCACCAGAGGAAGTAAGGATACCGGCGGAAACACATAGATCAGCTCGAACTGGTCCCACGGGGCCACTAGAGCATCTACCGCCACAGCCTCCGGGTCCCTGTACCTGGACATGATTGTCGGAATCTTGGCGTTCAGCCTGGATGCCATCAAGTCCACTTGGGGAGTCCCCCAACGGGAGCACAGCAGAGTAAAAACCTCCGGATGAAGACTCTATTCTCCGGGATCTACCCGCTCGCGACTGAGGAAGTCCGCCGAGATATTCAGCACACCCGGGATGTGAAACGCGGAGATGACTGGAACCCTGAACTCGGCCCAAAGCAGGATCCGAGAGACCTCCATCATGAGTCTGGAACTCCTCGTCCCGCCCTGATGGTTGATATACGCGACAGCTGTCGCATTGTCCGTCTGAATCCGGACCGGCAGACCGCTCAAAGGGACCGTCCAATGTCGGAGGCAGAGAAATATTGCTCTCAACTACAGAATGTTGATTGGCAGAGACGACTCCTCTGACGACCAGACCCCCTGAACCCAGAGGTCGTTCCAAACCCCCCCCCCAGCCAGTCAGGCTGGCATCGGTGGTAATCACCGACCACCGTGGGAGAAGAAGGGATTTCCCCAGGGATAGAGCCTCCAGACGTAACCACCATCCAAGAGACTCTCGCACCCTGCGGGAGATGACGACACAGCGATCCAGCGAAGTCGGCGATCGGTCCCAACGGGTCAGAATAAGATCTTGGAGATCCCGGGAATGAAATTGTGCAAACGGCACCGCTTCCATTGCTGCCACCATCAGACCCAGAAGGCGCATGCACTTCCGAAGGGACATCGCCCTCACCGACCTCATAGCCTGGACGTGGTGACGAAGGTTCGCTTGTTTGTCCGGAGGGAGGGACACCACTGCCCGTACGATGTCGAAATGCATCCCCAAGAACAGGATTGACTGCGACGGCTCCAATGACGACTTCTTCCAATTGACCAGCCACCCGAAGTCTTCCAGGTGCTGAAGGGAGAGATCGCGAGCTGTCACTGCCTCCTCCGCTGTGGGCGCCACAATTAACAGGTCGTCCAGGTAGGGGAGAATCGGAACTCCTTGCTTTCGAAGGAGCGCCATGAGCGGCGCCAGAACCTTTGTAAAAACCCTGGGCGCCGAGACCAACCCGAAAGGTAGGGCCACAAATTGGTAATGGGCCTGCCCTACGGCGAAACGCAGGAAGCACTGGTGAGCCCTGCCAACAGGGACATGCAAATAGGCGTCGAGGATGTCGATCGACACCAAAAAATCGTACTGCGACAAGGCCGCCACGACGGAGCGAAGAGACTCCATACGGAATTTCCGGATTCGGACATGAAGATTCAAATCCTTGAGGTCCAGAATGGGATGAAACTTGTCCTCCTTTTTTGGGGACCACAAAAAGGTTAGAGTAAAAACCCCCTTCCCCGGTCCTCCGGCGGAAACGGAACCACTACACCCTGCTGCAGAAGAGAGTTGACCTCCCGCAGCAGAGCAGCAGCCAGCTTGGGCACGGACGGGATGCGAGACTGACGAAACCTGTCCGGGGGTAGAGAGTGAAACTCTATGAAATAGCCCGCTGACACAACCCGTGTCACCCAGGCGTCCGATTCGTGGGACGCCCAAACCGACCCGAATTGTAGCAGCCGACCTCCCACCCGAGAGCCCTCGAGAGGGATCCTGGCGTCAGTCCGCCTTAGCGGGCTTTTTGTCAGCCTCCCTTTTGTCCCGACGGAAATGCTGTTTCCAGGGAGTACAGGATTTCTGGGTGGACTTCTTACCGGAAGACGAGGGACGACCCAATCTCCAAGAGGGCTGATCGAATCGTCCCCTGGGTCGAAAGGACCGACGACCACTACCGGCACTTGACCTGTCAGACGTAGAGGCCGCTGCTTTCCGCTGTGGCAAAGCCACATCCTTGGCCTTAGCAATCAGCTCCGTGAGGTCCGAACCAAAAAGCAGACCGCCCTTGTACGCCAGAGTAAGCAAACCTTGTTTGGATACTGCGTCTCCAGTCCACTGTTTGAGCCACAGTGCTCTGACTGTGACGGCCGAGGCTTGAGCCCTGGACAGAAACAAAGTAGTATCCAGCACTGCGTCTCTGCTATATCGGGCCACCTCTTCCAACAGCTGGAAGAGCCTTTCCACGTCAGACAGCGGAGTCCCATCTTGCCATGCTGACCGCAGCTGATCCAACCATCTCAGGGAAGCCTCACCAGTATAATGTTAGGTGTCAGGCATGTGCTGGGCATGAAATTGGGTCAGAATCATCTGTGGATTCTGTGGTCTCCCATTCTGGTCCAGCCAGGGCAGACACTGCTCAGCATCACCATCTGGCCCAACGCCTAACTAGTGCACTAGATGTACAGGCTGTCCCCACATGGCCCCCAAGGCCGCTCGGAATCCATGACCCACGGCCTCGTAGATGGACTTCGCCGCTAACTCCGTCCTTCTGTCCAGCGGATCCTGTAGACTCGCCTTCCCTTTAACCGGAAGCAAAGAAGATTTGCTCAGCTGAGACAATGGCACGTCCACTTCAGGAGAGGGGACCCAATTAGCGATCGGCTCTGTGGAGCAGGGATACAGGGCATCAAAAAACCGCATCCCTTGGAAGCGCTTATCCGGACACAGGCATTCTCTCTCCACCGCCTCGTTAAGTTCATCGTGCGCTGGCAGTGTCGAACGAGCCCGACGCGACTCCTGATACAGCCGGGCCGACTTGCCCGGCCTCGTCACCTCTTCAGACAGCTATAACACTTCCCGCATGGCTCCAATAAGAGCATCCACGTGGCCTGAAAGCGAAGCCGAGCGACCCTGCCGATCCTCTTCATCAGAATCGGAGATCTCACCAGCAGAGCTTGTCGGTGAATCCGAAGCCTTTGATGCGCTGCGCGGAGGAGACAGCGCCACCACAGGCCTGTGGCGCTTCTTGCCCCGCGCCGGTAGGGACTTAGCTGATACCCAGTGACCCAGGAGGTCAGACAGACTGTCAATGGAGCGAGTGAGCGCTTTAACATCACTGAGGCCCCTGACCAGAGACGAACCTGACGCCGTCAACCCCGGCATATCAGATACGCGTGACCGATCCTGAAGCGGGCCGGGAGAGAGGTCCGCGCCGCCTGGACCCTGATCCGACATGCCCCCTACTCAGTAGCGAGCATCGCGGAAAGAGCAGTAATAACCCCTTACAAGAGCACAGTAACCGGGGAAGTGAGATCCTGCTATCACAGCCTGTTCCCACAAAACAATTTACCAAGCACTGAAGGGTTAAAGATTCTCCTTAGAGGGAGAAAAACTACCCCAGCATTGCAGAAAAAAGGTTTTCTGATGATGGCCAGAAGGGGTTAATGCTGCTGAACACGCAATGCACCTTGCCTTAAAAGGACTAAGGTGTGCATGCAGCAGAGAAGACAGCAGCGTTCTGTGCTGTAGAGATGAGACAAACAGATGACTCACCAGCTTCCTGGAGCCTGTGTGTGAGAGCGGAGAGCAGGGGGGAGGGAGAGGACAGCGCTGAGCTACGTGAGGCAATGGCCGTTTGCAGAGCCGAAGAGAAGGAAGGCAGGAGGGGGGCGGGGACTGCCCAGCGCGCGCTTTCCAGGCGCTTCCTGTCTGCACAGACGATGGCAGGCAGCCAAGAACATAAGCCACGCCCCCCGTTACACTAACGGAGCCCGCGCTCCTCTGACCCGCTCCCCTGCTAACAGCAGCGGTGATGTGCATTCTCCAGTATTACACCTCTGCCTGAAAAGACAAAAGGTGCAGTCACCATAAGACAGTAACACACACACACACACAGGGCACTTACCCAGCTGAGCGCCACAGGGACCCCCAGGGATGTGTGACGCCATGGCCCTTCGCTCCCCCCCACGGCGGAGCTCGCAGGGACCCCTAGATGCAGTGTGCGTCTCCGCCAGGGAGCACCCTGTATCCCCCGGGGCCGGCAGGCTTATGCGGGGACCTCCTTAGGGGGTACGCAGATCCGCCAGGGGAGGGCCAGGGGTCCCAGCAGCGCTGAGACCCCCTGAGACCTCTAGACCACGGGGGGTCCAGGTCTCCTGGTAAAAATAAAAAATTCTTCTGAGGAGCTGCAAAGCTTACGCCTTCTGAACGTTCAACGCACATCATTTAGCATGGTTTTCCTGTGTAAACAGGCTTCTAAACCTCCGACAATCAGTAAATATTTACCAGTTAGTGGTGGTTTACTGCCACTAATCTGTCTGTGTAAATGGAGTATTAGTGGGCAAAGCAAAAATTCCAAGATTTTAGGATTTTATTTTTATATGTAACCTCTCACCGCATTAGGATGTGAATGAACATCCTGAGAAGGAGCCTGCGTGTGTGGAGGTGGCTCAGGAACTCCACAAGAAGCTGATGGTGTCTGTTAACTATTTTGAATGTGCGCTGTTAATCGATGGGTTACCACAGCAGCCGGGGGCCAGCTTAAGCAGAGGCGTTCATAGAAATCATGGGGCCCCATACCAAGAGTCTATATTGATGGACTAGGCAGGGTTAAAACATATTGATGCAGTCACACAAGGGCCTACTTTCCAACTTTTAAATACAGGGAGAGGCCATGTTTTGTGGCTTGGACACAGAAATAATGCCCCTGCTACTGATTCCTCTTGTTTGCACACACTGATACCATTTTAATAAACCCCATAGAGTATGCTGCCCTCCACACACGGTGCGATACCTCGGAGTGAATCTCCTGTCATAATTTTCTCCCACAGTAGTCCTTACATGGACAACATGATGACCCCATGGCAAACCCCACCAGTATAATGCACCTACACTACTCCCCCCCACACACACACACACAGTATGATGCTCTTACAGCCCCCCACACATATACACACACAGTATGATGTCTTCCACAGTTCGCTCACACAGTATGATGGCCCCCAACAGTTCGCTCACACAGTATGATGGCCGCCCCACATCATGTATGATGGATCCCACAGTATACGCTTTTCTTGTTGCCAAAATAAAAAAAAACTCCGCACAGAGGGCCCGATCTAGTGACGTCATTGCACCTGCAGTGCTGAGACTTCGAGCACAGACGTACAGGCTGAATGATGAGGAACAAAGGCCATCTTTCAAAGAATGATATGCGGAAGAAGAAAGCCCTGTAGCATCAGGCTTTCCCAGCTAATGAGCGCCATAGTGGCCACGTGGTCTACCGCTATGGGCAAAATGCCTTTACCTTTAAGGCCCATCTTAGTACTTTTTACAGCAGACTGAGTGCCATAGGCAACCATGATTTCTAGTAAATACCGCAATACTGTGGTATTACAGTATATATAAGCAATCCAAGGATCACATGTTTAAGTCCACTAATGGGTACAAAAAAAATGAAAAAAAAATAAAAAGTCAAAATATAAAAAATAGATAATTTTTAACTATCCCACGTTTTCCCTATTAAAAACAAAGAAACGGAAAAAAAAACATTTGGTATCGCCACATCCGTAAAAGTCAGATGTATCAAAGTATGGAATTATGGTAATTAACCTTTACGGTAAACATTGCAGAAAAAAAAAATCAAAATGCCAAAATTGTGGGTTCTTTGTCACCTCACTTAACAAAAAAAATCCAATACAAAGCTAGCAAAACGTTATATGTGCTCCAAATTGGTATCAATAAAAACGTCAGCTCCATAAACACAAAAAGCGCTTAAATAAAAAACTCCCTGGTTCTTAGAGAGTTAAAATAGCGATCACAAGACGTTATGTCACCAAACTCATTAAGGCCTAGTACATTAATGGTGCCACAGGAACGGGCAACAGCGAAAAATGTTATTTGCAAATCTACTTTCAGCGTATGTATGTTGGCCCTTGAGGACATTGCACACGCTGCTGCCAATTCATAGTTTTCCATGAACGTTTATTTTGTGCATAGGGTAAAAGAATACATAAAAGATATTTCTTATAGATGGCAGCTAGCGTTATATTACTCCTGGTTTAGGAGCTGTGACTCTCACAATCCCTCCAGGTGAGCACCTCAAATTATTTCTTTCCCCCTCCACTGTTTTTTTTCCCTATGTTCTGTGCGCTCTATTCCCTAAACAGCTCCATTTTCAATGGACAAATCATGATGTCTAGAGATCTCAATATTCTCCTTGTCAGAGGTGCCCCCATGAGGGTTGTCAGAAGATCTCAAAAACAGCAGGTGTTGTGGGGTGTGCCTGGCATACAATAGTTAGTGCCTACCAGGGTAGAACATCCGGTGAGCAGGTGGCGGAGTCATGGGCGCCCAAGGCTCATTGATACTTGTGTGGAACGAAAGGTACAGTAGCCCCAGCTGGTCCGGTGCTGCAGAAGAAATACTGTGGCACATATTGCTGAAAAATTAAGTTTTGGCTATGAAGAAAAGATGTCAGGATAAAGTATTGCAGCTTATTACATATGGAGATGCACACTGGTCATTGTCATGCTGACCCGGTTACAGCCAAAAGCACCTACAAGGGTATATGGGCATCAGAACTGAACCATAGAGTAATAGAAGAAAGGGTTCTGGTCTGATGAATCATGTTTTCTTGTACATCACGTAGATGGGTAGAGGTGTATAACTTACCTGGGGAGAAACATGGCCTCCAGGCGCACCTTAGGAAGAAGGCAAACTCCGGGGAAGTAATCTATAGTTGTATGTGCCAAACATTACATTTTATCACCCTTTTGGAATTTTTTTATATAAAGTGACCAACCCCAATATAATAAATAATACAGAATTTTACAATTTCATTGTACAATTTTTAAGTCATATCCGCACTTGGAGTATCCTACACAACCCTATATATATATATATATATATATATATATATATATATATATATATATATATATATACAGTCATGGCCAAAAGTATTGAGAATGAGACAAATAGTAATTTTTCCAAAGTTTACTGCTTCATTTTTTGTAATGGCAATTTGCATATACTCCTGAATGTCAAAGAGTGATCAGCTTAACAGCAATTACTGTACTTGCAAAGTCAATATTTGCCCAGAAAATGAACTTTAACCCCCAAAACACATTTCAACATCATTGCAGTCCTGCCTTAAAAGGAGCAGCTAACATCGTTTTAGTGATTGATCCATTAACACAGGTGTGGGTGTTGATGAGGACAGGGCTGGCGATCAATCAGTCATGATTAAGTAAGAATGACATCACTGGACACTTTAAAAGGAGGCTGGTTCTTGGTATCATTGTTTCTCTTCAGTTAACCATGGTTATCTCTAAAGAAACACGTGCAGCCATCATTGCACTGCACAAAAATGGCCTAACAGGGAAGAGTATCGCAGCTACAAAAATTGCACCTCAGTCAACAATCTATCGCATCATCAAGAACTTCAAGGAGAGAGCTTCCATTGTTGTCAAAAAGGCTCCAGGGCGCCCAAGAAAGACCAGCAAGCGCCAGGACCGTATCTTAAAACTGTTTCAGCTGTGGGATCGGACTACCAGCAGTGCCGAGCTTGCTCAGGAATGGCAGCAGGCTGGTGTGAGTGCTTCTGCACGCACTGTGAGGCGGAGACTCTTTGAGCAAGGGCTGGATTCAAGGAGGGCAGCAAAGAAGCCACTTCTCTCCAGAAAAAACATCAGGGACCGACTGATTTTCTGCAAAAGGTACAGGGAGTGGACTGCTGAGGACTGGGGCAAAATCATTTTCTCTGATGAATCCCTTTTTCGATTGTTTGGGACATCTGGAAAACAGCTTATTCGGAGAAGAGGTGAGCGCTACCACCAGTCTTGTCTCATGCCAACTGTAAAGCATCCTGAAACCATTCATGTGTGGGGTTGCTTCTCAGCCAAGGGAATCGGCTCACTCACAGTCTTGCCTAAAACACAGCCATGAATAAAGAATGGTACCAGAATGTCCTCCAAGAGCAACTTCTCCCAACCGTCCAAGAGCGGTTTGGCGCCCAACAATGCCTTTTCCAGCATGATGGAGCACCTTGCCCTAAAGCAAAGGTGATAACTAAATGGCTCATGGAACAAAACATAGAGATTTTGGGTCCATGGCCTGGAAACTCCCCAGATCTTAATCCCATTGAGAACTTGTGGTCAATCATCAAGAGACGGGTGGACAAACAAAAACCAACAAATTCTGGCAAAATGCAAGCATTGATTATGCAAGAATGGACTGCTATCAGTCAGGATTTGGTCCAAAAGTTGATTGAGAGCATGCCAGGGAGAATTACAGAGGTCTTGAAGAAGAAGGGGCAACACTGCAAATATTGACTTGCTGCATTAACTCATTCTAACTGTCAATATAACCTATTGGTACTCATAATATGATTGCAATTATATTTCTGTATGTGATATAAACATCAGACAAACACTAATAAAAACCAGAGGCCAGCAGATCATGTGAAAATATAATTTTGGTGTCATTCTCAATACTTTTGGCCATGACTGTATATATATATATATATATATATATATATATATATATATATATTCTCTATCTCAAGTCTTGGAGCAGAAATACTTCACATACAGAATCTGTTGCTATAGTGAGCTTATTGTTCTGTTCATGATTGCAGTTTGTGAGCTCCGATCTCCTTCTATGGGTGAATTTCTTTGGGGTCTTGAATCCTCTGGCTGGTTAAAACACGTGAAAACAATCCTAGATGCTGGTATCTTCATTGTAAAGGTAAGATGTGTTGTATCTGTTCATATTCTAGTGCTGCTTGTCTGATTTGTACTATTCTAGGCACGGACTGTACAAAAATGATCCTTTTAGTGCTGAGAATAAACGAGATTTGTAATTATATAAATGTGTAATATTTTACATTTAATTTGCACATTTAGGCCGTGTCAGAAGAGGGCGCCAGCGTGCTCGTTCATTGTTCTGATGGATGGGACCGCACCGCTCAGGTCTGCTCTGTATCCAGTCTGTTACTTGACCCCTATTACCGAACCATCAGAGTATTTATGGTAAGAGGTTTCATTTCATATACTCTATGTACTGGTGGAGATTTACGGAGTTGATATTTTTTGCATAGTGTAACTTTTATTTTTCCCAATTACTATTAGGTGTTAATTGAAAAAGACTGGATTTCATTTGGACACAAATTTAATCACAGGTAACCCTGGTCACTGCACATATGTTGGAAAAGTCAAACAGAGTCACTTATTTACAGAGGGCCTTTCACCAAATTTTTCATGTTGAACTGAAAACACGTTGTAGCTTCAGAGCAGAAAAAAAAATAATTGTTAGTTCTTTTTTTATTTTGCATCTCTGTTGCAGGGATATTAACAATCAAAGTATTTGTCACCTAATGAGTTAATTTTCGTTACATCCAAGTGGGTGTTATCAGAGAGCTTTCACTGTGGGGCATGTACTTCTCCTTGTACGATGTTGTCCAATTATAAACAGGCAGCAAGATGCTAGAAAAAGAACACCTCCACACCATATCTTACAGCAGGTTTCTCAGTGTGTGGGTTATAATGAAAGCCCGGATCTCCTGGTCTAACCTCCTGCATGATTAGAATATCAACTGTATTCAAATCCCATCAATCAACACATTTCAGATATGGGCCCAGCAGTCAGTGTGGGGCTAGGGTCAGCACAGCTGAGTTTAGCTGTGTCACTTTCCAAATCTTCCATCAGCTCTCCTCCTCTCAGCAAAAGAGACAAAAAAAAAACACCATACATTCTAATATAATATACTTACTGTAGTTTTTCTGTGCCATTCCCAGTCTCAGGCGGTTTTGGGAGTGCAGTCCACCTGAAAAAGATGTTGCATGCATATACCCCAATTGCATTGCTTCAGCATATTTTTTTTTTTTTTTAAGGTATGGAAATTTAGATGGGGATCCCAAGGAGGTGTCCCCAGTGATAGACCAGTTCCTGGAATGTGTCTGGCAGCTCATGGAGCAGTTTCCCTGTGCGTTTGAATTTAATGAGAGATTCTTGGTCCACATACAACACCATATATACTCCTGTCAGTATGGAAACTTTCTGTGCAACTGCGAGAAGGAGAGGAAGGAACTGATGTGAGAGAATATGTGCTCTGTGTATGGTCACTATAGGCTTGTAACAGAAATAGAATATGGATGGTTGACGTGTCCCTGATGCTGATCTGATCACACGGTGCCCCACAGTCTGGATAACAGCAATCACTTATAAACTGTGAAGGTTGAACCTTGGCAAAAAATTTTCAATAACTGTGCAGGAGAAAAATGTATAAAGTGATGGCATATTGGTAAGATATGCCATCACTTCAGGATTGGTGGGGGTGTCAGACCTTAGGGACTCCCACATATCCGGAGACTGAATGGGTATGTGAACCTAAACCATTTCAGTTTTTTCCTGCCCATCTGGGTCGCTGGCATCGCTGGCAGTGCCACTGTACAGAGAAACATAAGAATGGTGAAATCAAAATGCCAATAATAAAATAAGATGGGTATGACGCGCCCCCTGGGCCATATTCTTTAGGGGAATACCCGGAGCCGGATCAGATGGGGGTTGTAGTCTCCGAGTGGCTGTGACCCGGTCCGTGCCCAGGGTGTCAAGCTCAGTGTGTGGCAGTCCTTACTGATGTTACTAAAGTTCTTTATGTCGACTACGCCACCCGTTGGATTGCGGTCACTACGGCCGCCGCTGCAGCAGGGTACGCTGAGGCTGATGGTGTTGGTGCAGCTTTAGATAGTATAACCCCCAACGGGAGGGGTATGGCCTCAGGGGGTCAGGTGCAGAGGATGGGGGTTGTGGTGGTGCAGCGTAGATGATAATTAAAGACAGAGTCGGGTTGTGCAGTTCAGGGTGTTTACTTACTGCAGATATTCCGGTCACTCCGGCCTTGAGTGACCACCCGAGCCGTGCTGCGTCCACCAGGTCCTGGATTCAGCCAACCCCCAAGCAAGTCCGGAGCGTGTCCCTGAGCCCTCCTTCTTGTCCTTTCTTCTGGCCGTCCCCACCAGGGATCCACCTAGGTCCAGCTCCCTCGGGCCTTCTGTTGGGAGACCCTTGGCCTTGGGTTCCCTGACCCTACACGTGGTTTGCCTTCAGGGTGGATGTGGTGGGTGGCCGTGGCAGATCCTGCCCACGGCCTCCGGTCTCTGGCTGAGGTATGCTTTAGCCCCCACCAGTTTGGGATCCGGTACCCTGTTGCCAACTCTTCACCCTGGGGTTGTACTTGGGTTCTCAGAGTTCCTTCTGTCTCCCCCTCTGGGTCTTTCTTTCTCTCCTCTCTCTCTCTCTTTTGGGCCTGGGGCTGCTCTGCTCTTCTGCTCTCTTCCTCTGACTTCTCTGCAAAGACTGGCTGACTGACCCTGATCTTAGATGGTTCCCACCTTATATACTCCCTCTATGTGTGAGCTCAGGTGACCAGCACCCAATGAGCTCCTAGCTTTACCCAGACTGCTCCCCCTATCTGCCCCTACACTACTTGGGATGTTCCACCCCCCTCCCACTCCAGCCAAGGACAGACTCGGTCGTACCTGCACATTTCTAAGTGGGAGTACCGTTGGTCTGCCCTCCGGAAATGGGATGTGTGTAGTGCATGCAGCTCTCTGGGCTCAGTTTCACACTCCATCCTTACCCGGGAGTGGAATATCACACCTCTGGGTTGAGGTGCAATACCCCTGTAGCAGCCGAATCCTCAGGGTGCTACAGGTACATGGATTTAAGAATTGCACAGTTCCTGATGTAACCAATGGTCCACTAGAAGATACTTCTTGAAGATATTCTCTGTCCTGAGTAATGTTGAAATCTTGTAGATCTTCTTTCCCAGTCACAAAATGTCCTAACCTGCAGGTCAGTAGCCAAGGACATGAGATACATCCTTGTAACTAGAGGATCATGGCTTTAAAGAGATATTCTTAAAATATCAAGCTCTCATTGAGGCCTCATTCAGACATCCGTATCCACATGTACGTGTTAATGCTAATGCTATTCACATGCCTGTGGATTTTCATGGACTATGTGTCTGTGCAAAACTCACGGAGACATGTCTGTTTTTTCTTCCAATATCACAGATGAAAAAGACCTATACAAGTCTATGGGTCCATGAAGAACATAGACAGCCCACGGATGGCATCATGGTGCTGTCCGAGATTAAAGGGGTTGTCCAGTACTTTATATTACCCCCCCCAATGTGTCTCCCCGAGACCCCTAAGGATTTTTGTAATTACCTACCGTTGCAGATAATGCCTGTGAGTGGCGCTATCACTGGCCGCTCACAGGCATCACGTGACCCCCGCCGATGTCGCTGGCAGCAGCCGGGGGTCTCTGTCTTCCACGTTCCAGGTGGATGCCAGACTGTGGGCGGGGTTACCCCCCCCCCACATCACACCCGGCATCCACCGCACGCTCTGCCTCTCCCCATTCATTGGGAAAGCGCGGTAGATGCTGGGAGTGACGCATGGGGAGGAGGTGTAACCCTGCCCACAACCCAGCAGCCACCGTAGGGACCCCAGCGCTGAGTCACGCCTCACTTGTCGTGACATCAGCGTGGGGTCACGTGATGCCTGTGAGCGGCCACCGATAGCGAAGCTCACAGGCATTATCAGCAAAGTCTTAGGGGCCCCGGGGGGATACATTGGGGGGGGAGTAATATAAAGTACTGGACAACTTCTTTAACATTACAAAGCATAGGAGAAACTTTATAACATATTTATCCATACGAGAAGAACACTGATAACACAATGATGGTAAAAATGGACACACTGATACCATTTTTTCACATACCTGTTTAAACCTGTACATGTGAATGAGGCCTTCTGCTGATCACTGAAGAGCCCCATTCTCAGCATCGCTAAAAGTCCCATCGGTCAGACCTCCTGCATTCAGAAAGTTATCTCCTAACCCTTTACAGCAGTGGTTCTCAACTCCAGTCCTCAGGACCCACCAACAGGCCATGTTTTCAGGATTTCCTTAGTATTGCACAGCTGATAATTGCATCACCTGCACAGGCAATAATTCCATCAGCTGTGCAATACTAAGGAAATCCTGAAAACATGATCTGTTGGTGGGTCCTGAGGACTGGAGTTGGGGAACACTGCTGTAAAGGGACTGTCAGTACAGAAGGACTGTTCAAATCAAGTACAGGCGCTCGGTGCACCGTGGTGGGGCCAAGCAGTTCAGTGCATCTTTCCATCTACTTTTTGGAAACGGATTTTCCAATTTTGACTATGAAGCTACACAGCTACTATGCAAAGAAACACTGAAAGCTATAGAACTTGTGGCTCATTCATATAAGAGAATCAGGCACAGTTTCACCAGTTTGGTCAGTGTCAGTTTTTATCATTAGAGTTTGGCCTGAGCTTCAGTTTCTTCATCTTTTTCCATCAAACAGACCTGGAAAACTGGACAGCGCTCAGATGGCAATTAATTGTTGGCCGATTTTTTTTTTTTCACTGACCCATGGATGTGCATTGTTAATTTTGACCTGACACTCAGATAACTATCGTACTATCGTACATTTTGCCACGATTTTCCGTCTCTCAAACAATCACAGATATGTGAATGGCCCCATTCACTCTTCTAGGTACAAGTCGTATCTGGAAATAACACAAATAGGACTCGTACACAAAAAATGTCCGTCTGAATGAGCCCTTAGTGTTAGTGCAGGTTGCAGTGGTGACGGGTATACTTGCAGCTCTCATAATCTCAATATATCAGTGATGCAATCATCATCTTCCAGAATTCAGGAGAGGACCTACTCCCTCTGGTCTTACCTGTGGAAGCAGCGGTTGGATTACATGAACCCTCTGTACAGAGCAGATCACAGTCAGACCCAAGGAACTCTGAGACCACACACCACTCCATGCCACTTCAGGTAAGAGGTTATTCTGATTCCTCCTCTGCACTGAATAAAGCAGCAGAACTCTAACACACCATATACTTATCATTCATATATAGAAACATCAACCCTAACTTTACAGGTGAAAGAAGCGGGGTGACGTATCATGAGCCCAATGTGTCCTTCAGTGGTGAAATCCAAGGCCCAACACTCTTCCCACTTGTAACCATGGTCTACATTTAGGGGTTGCGTCAGAGCTCACTCGTCAGTTCTATCTTCTGCCTGGCACAAATCAATTCACTTTAGACAGATTTACTGACATCTATGACAGCTTGTGACACGGTGATTCATTTTGCACATATTTAGACTGCGATAAAGTATTGATCTTTGGGGGTCAGACCGCTGGGACCCCCAACAATCCCCAGGAGGTTCTGTAGAGCAAGCTTTGAACAGAGCAGAGGGGGAGCATGTACATCTCTACTCCATTCATTCTCTGTGGAACTGACCCCTAGCGATCAATTCCTAAATCCCGTTGATAGGGGATTACTTATATACTTGGTACAACCCCTTTAATAGGGCATGCGGATGTCCCTGATCGGGAACTTTCTATATAAACGCATAATATAAAGTCGAGTTTGGGTCAGGAGACCTGAAGCCAGTCTTTGCATTGAAGCATACTCAGACCGCAAAACACACGTGTGAATCCAGGCAAAAGCTGTTTTTTTTTTGTTTGCCTGTACAAAACAGACCAATTTTGCAAGTGTGTTAGATCCAATTTTCGGGCATATTTAGTCCACATGTCCGTTTTTATCAATGGTTTTGCCATATGCAAAAACAACGTGACAGAGGTTTCCCAAGCTTCTTCAAGTACCCAGTCAGTGAAAATGAAGAATAGCAGTAGGATGCAACTTGGATGTCCGCAAATAAGGTCAATGTAGGGGATGTCTCTGTTTATATACAGACCATCAGTCAGCAAAATAACAGAACGGACATGTGAATAGTGTAAGGATAGGATGTGTCAGTGTGCTGTCCGAGTAATGAGGCCCAACTTGCCACCACATATTTTCACTAATCTGAAGTCACCAGCCATAGATCAGCCACTGAGGGACTCATTAGGACTCGCTCACATTGCCACGTAACACGGCCGAGTGCTAGTGCTATGTGATGTTTTATCGGATAGCACTCGGACCAATAATATACTATGTTATCCGAGTGCAGTCTGATGTACGTGCACAGAGACAATGGAGAAGATGGAAAAATTAAGTCCTCCATCTTCTCCACACCTGTGCTGCAATTCTTCCATGCGAGAAAATTGGATCACACTCAGAGTTAAAGCAGAGTGTCATTAGTATAATCGGCCCAATTCTCTGGCATGGGAGAATATACAGCATTGTGAGCTAGCCCTTCATGTGTGTACCATGAGCTAGCACGTCTTAAGAACATATATCATGAGAATTGCTCGATGATAATCTTCTGTACTTGTGCATATACTAACTCTTCAAACTTATTTTTCACCATGGAAGGTTTTGGAGGGGCCTCTATAACCGATTTGAGAAAGGAATGCACCCTCGCCAGTCAGTCACTGATTTTCTACAGGCAGTAAAAGAAGAGACGCAGCAGCTGGAGGAGGAAATGGAGTTCATGGAGAAGGTGTGGTAGAAATACTGAAAATCCAGCTTCCTGGCCTATATGTTTTTGATGTTTATACCTCCGCTTAGGTTTCAGTGTAAACCAATTCAGCTTTTAATGGTGACTGAGAAACAATTTTAAATGATTATATATAAAAACCCTGCACAAGACAAAAAAGAGGCAATCATTTTTAGCCGATGCCCTACGTCTTTGGTGTTCTCCAACACAATAACTGGAAGAGAGCACCATTAAAGGGAATCTGTTACCAGGTTTTTGCTACCCATCTGAGTGCAGCGCAATATAGGGGCAGAGGCCCTGATTCCAACAATCTGTCACTTACTGGGCTACCTGCTGTCATTTTGATAAAATTACTGTGTTATCTGCAGCAGACCCCGCCCACATCACTGATTGGCAGTTCTCTGACTGCTGAGCTCTGTATAACCCTGCCCACACCACTGATTGGCCACTTTGTGTATACTAGATTTGCAGAAAGCTGCCAATCAGTGATGGGGGCGGGGTTGTACAGAGCTTATGAATATGTAGGACTACCTGGCAGCAGGTTTACTAGTCCCCAATGATAATCTGCTTGCTGATAAAATAGTGATTTTATAAAAACTACAGCAATCAGACCATTAAGTGACACATCACTGTAACCAGGGTCTCTACCTTGTGTCTTTTCAATGTCAGTAATGCCTGAGCACTGTGGCGTTATGGCTTTCTTATGGCACCAGAGAAGTTTGTTCATTGGTATAAAGTTTTCAAGTAAAGGTTCATTTAGGCAGGCCAATAATTGGGTTAGGGAGCGTTCCCTCATTCCCAACTGTTGGCTGCCTAAACAGGCCATCAAACATCCAATGGAGGGGCAAAGCATTCATTGGTGTGATAATTTTTGAGCACGTTTAAAAATTATCATTAGCAGCACATTGTCCTGTGTAAACGAGAAATGTGCTGACGATAACATAAGTGCGGCCGGCCTTACTAAACAGACCATTAAACCACTGCTGATCGACTTGCATGTAGAGGTTACATTAACATGCCCTAACCCAATGTAACTTTTGCTCTTGTCTAACAATTTTTCCTTTAGAGATTAACAAAACTGGAAACTCGAGAGTCAAATGAAACCTACAAGAATCTCAATGACCAGCCAAAAATCCACAACTTCCAGATATGCATCACCAAACACTCTCCGGCTAATACGCCCCAAGATTACAGCACCAACCTGAAGCTGTTTCCCTCTCGTAGTTCATCCCAAGGTGAGGAGGACTCGGCCCTGATCCTAACCCAGGACCATTTGAAGAGCTCGGACCCCAACCTGTCGGCTAACAGTGACCAGGAATCTGGGGTGGAGGACTTGAGCTGCCGGTCTCCGAGTGGTGGAGACTCGTTACCCAGCGAGGACAGTGGGAAGGATCCCGATTCAGATGAAGCAGTGTTCCTGACTGCTTAGAGGTCTTATTAACCACTTGCTATTATATTAGTGCTTCTATTTATTTATAGGGAGTGATGTAAGCTGGGAGGGATATACTGGGGGAAAAAAAAACATATCGACTTTGTTCACATGTATCAGTGGTAGTTTGTGCAGCGGAGACCAGATACTAATGTCCTATATAGTCGGTCTGATCCAGGCAATTGAACGACTGACAATTGGAAAAGTGCATACACAGGTTGACGAAACAATGACGGGGACACAATGATCGCTAATAATCTGGTATCCTGTTATCAGCAGCACGTCTCCTGTTTACACTGAGTAATGTGCTGCCGTTAAGAATTTTAATGAATGCATAAAATGTATCGCACCCAATGAAACGGTGCTTTCCTAGTTTGTCTGCCGATTGTGGTCCTGGTTAGATGGGCCAATAATCGTATGTTGAAATGATTCCTATGAGCGCTCGTTCATCGTTTATTGGCTCTACGCCTTAAGTGCGTGTCTGCAGCCTCCGGGAATATTCAGAAACAGTTATCTTTTTTTAAGAGCCAACCTTATAATGCATTTTGTTTCCTTTCATGATTTCAAACCACATGTCCGTGGAGCATGAATCCTGTCCCAATATATTTGTATATTTAAGGTTTGTCATTGACAAAGGTGCCCTGTACTGGAAATATGGACACTTACATCGTTTTCGGGTTTAGGTCCACTGTGTGAAAGATCTGAATGTGCTTTGCTTCTGTGTAAGTTGCTGGTAGACTAATGGTGGTCATCCAGGATCTGACATTGGGTATTAATTCCCTACCTCCTAGTTATGTTAGGCATGACTATCACATGTAAGGTTCTTGCCACCTGGCCGAGAAAAGTTCGAAAAAAAGGACGCAAGCATAAACTGTTTGGCCTGTGACCACAGCAATTTACAGTAAAACAATGTGATTTTCGTCACATGATTAAAACCATGACCCAATGTCTATGGCTGAATAATCCCTTAAAGACTAATGTTTTGTGCTATGGTATACCATCGGTCCGATCTTCTGTAACTTTATACTGTTTCCACATAGACTGCCAATGAAACAAAACTTCAGAATCTCATTTGGAGACTTTAAAGGGGCTGTCCAAGACTTTATTGAAGGCCTATACTTGATCATCAATGTCTGATTGATAGTGCGTGCTGTAGCTGTTCCTGTGTCAACGGTGACCAGAAATGCTCAGGTGCCGAGCTCTGTTGACGGAGTACTACATATCGGCCACCCATTCAAATCATTAGGGGGCAGATGTGTAGTACGCAGCCGCAGCCACTATTCCCTCCACAGAGCTCCGCAGTGCAGCTCCGCTAATGAGCACCCCAATTGATCAAACATTGATGCCTTATCTTAAAGAGGTGGTCACTACATTGTATAATGCCCCCATCAAATTACACCTTTCAAATACCTGCAGCCGGGGTCACGTGATGCAGACTGAGCAGTCAGCAATAGCGCCACCCACAGGTACATATGGAAGCAGGAGGTATTTACAAAAACATTTATTTAGTTAACATGTGTAAATCGATGGGGTCATTATACAATGTAGTGGACCACCTCTTTAAAGAAAGGCCATCAATGTTAAAGTCCGGGACAACCCCTTTAATTATTAATCGGTATCGGTACAGATCTATTAGACTTTTCAGGACTTCAAAATAGGTCCATCCTTCAAACAGATGCCAAAAAGTACAGTATGTTGCAAACTTTAATGGAAGCATTCCTGTATGAATACAATATTGGAGGAAATAAAGAAAAAAAAACAAAAAGCTTTGGCACTTTTATGTAGGTCTCCAGAATATAGTGGGGAGAGACTTTCTTATTGACTTATATAAGCGAGGTAGAGCAGTAACCCCAAAGAAATTGAAAAATCAGCTGTGGTCCCTATAGGATGGCCCTACACATTGCATTTCCCATCACTTTTTTGAGAATACATTGGGGTGGAAAAATAAGATACAAATAAAGCAGATAATAAGAATTTATAGTCCAGAATTTACTGGTCACTTTTGTATTTCTGTAGGAATTCCAGCTCTGTACGTTGCAGATATCCGGCCCATCAGCGGATTAGCGGGGTCCCGCGTACTTGAATCCTTGCATGTTATCTGGGGGCTAAGAGCCATAGGGTTCTCTCTAAGTGCTTCCGACACTGGTTTTCAGAAAACGTACTGATCCTTTTATATTCGTGCTGCACGGTAGTTACATGTGGGGTCTCAGCGTCACATTACTGGGCTAGTACTAATATGGTAAGAGTCAATGTTGTGTAGTATCCCCCCGCCATCCTTTACGTGTCTGCCTGCTGCATAGCGGACGGCTGCCATCTTGAATGCTCATTGAAGCTGCTATTAGTTTTTTTTGTAAATTGCATGGATAATCTTACCAGAATAATCGTTCTCACTTCTTGACTTGTCTGCTCATTGTGACCAATATCATATTGGTTTTCTAGACGAGTTTACAAGCGCTTGTAGTGCTACAATACAAGAACAAAGCTACTAGATGTAATAGGAAGATCATCATAAAATGACCGTCCCTCCCAACTGCAGATTCCAAAATCTTCTGAAGATGCAGCTTATAAGTGAGGTCCGTGATAGTCAGAAGCAGCGTCTTCTTCCCATGATCTGTGCCTGGGGTGGTAGCCCAGCGATGTAGGGGCTGAGCCGCAGTAACAGACATGGGGCCGTGTCTGCGGGGGAAGGTGGGGAATAGAGTTTTCATTTTCTAATCCAGGACAACCCTTTTAAAAGTAGAACTCCCAAAAACAATGAAAGGGAAAGCCTCTTAAAGGGACACTAATCCTCGAAATGAATGAGGGCAAAAAATAGAGCAGCTCTTACTTTTGTCCAGTCTCAACATGATCCTAAAAGAGATGGGGCCAGAGTCATCAAGAGCGGCGCTGTTCACATTGGTCTTGATGAGGAGGTGTGCTGGAGTCAGACAGACACTCACGGTTCATGAAAAGGTGCATGCTTCTTCCTGAATTGAGAACGCATCGTGGGGCAATAAACAAATATGCAACATGGGAATGAGATTTTGTGGCTATTTATGGTACAAAGATTTAAAAAAAAAAATCCGGACAAGCGCTGTGTGTGAGCAAACCCCAACGGTGGTGCCGCAGGTCTTTTGGGAGTTCTCCTTGATTGCAAAGGGTTTTGTGTGTTTTTTTTATATATATTATTTATGGTTTATTTATTGATGCCATCATTGCTTATTTTTGTGACGAGTATAATAAAATCATGATCTATTTTTTTATTTTGTGTTGCATATTTTGGCTGTAATTTATATGCAGAAATTGATTTTTGTTTTAAGATATTTTAAAATATGTTGTCAAGCAATATTACCCTAATTGTGACTATATCAGTACAAAGTACGTATGTAAAGTAGTTTATTCCGTAATGTGCAATTAGAATATTTTTTGTAAACTCCCTTGTGTTGTGTGTGTGCTGGTGTGTATAGATTAGATTGGGCCGCTGTCCTTTACGGACATAGCATTAGAGTCATTTATGCTGCACTTATAGAAGATGCTAAAGAATTACACTACAGTTTTTTTAATACAATTTTCTTTTCTTTTTTAAAGCAATACTTTACTCACCCTCTCTGGGTCTAATGCAGAGTGTCAGCTATTTGTCACATTGACAGCGCTGCAGCCAGTCAGTGAGTTCAGTGACTCTGAGCAAGTAGTGCCGTTAACTCGGGCAAAGCTGCTGATCTCAGTTATTGGTTGCAGCGCTGTCGACGTGAGGCCAAAGGACAGTAACAGACACTGGGAGCAGTGGCAGAGACCCTGTGCTGGACCCAAGGAAGGTGACAAGTGCACAGTTACAAAAAAAAAAAAAAAAACAGCTGCACCAACGGGTTAAAGGAAAATCCCTTTAACCCTCAACTGGTGAGGTGGGGGTCGCCACACCCCAGGGAATTTTTGTTCGGCTGCCATTCATTGAAAAATGCTGGTATGAGGATACGTGTCTCACTAGCTTCCATCCATTTGTGGGTGTCAAAAATTTGTTACACTCATATGCAATCAATCGCCAATAAGAAAACGATTAAAACAAACGTGACCTTCGCATTTTCTGTAAAAATAAGAGATTTCTAAACACTGGGGTATAGGAAACCCCACCTCACCAGTTGCGTGACATAAACCCCACCTCACCAGTCGAGGGTTAATGAACCAG
>NW_027363572.1:265000-362500 GCF_046119375.1 Phyllobates terribilis | reverse complement strand
AAATTTTATTCAATCAAATTTTTTTCCAGTTTAAAACTATGGGACATATATGTGTCTTGGTCCTCAAAGGGTTTTTAAAGGGGCTGCAAACATAAATACGAAAAAAATAATTCAATTAGTGCTTTTTGTGTTCATTTAATTTTTATTTGAAGTCCATTTTTTTTATATACCTTGAAATTAAGCCCTACCCCATGGAATGAAGCCCTACCTACATGACATCTGAGAGCTACATGGATCCCGCTTGTGAGGTTCCTGTCCGTCACTACTATTCAGTTTTAGGGTCCACTCACTAAGCCATATATTCTCTCATGCAAGAGAATAGGGCCAATTATGCTAATGACACTCGGCTCAAACTCTGTCAGAGCTTCAACTGAGTGTGATCCGATTCTCTCCCAGCACAGATATGGAGAAGATGGAGAACTTAATTTCTCCATCTTCTCCATAGTCTCTGTGAGTGTTCATCGGACTGCACTTGGATGACATCCGAGTGCAGTCCAATGTTTTACGTGCACCCGTAGACTTGTATGGGTGCACATGGTCCGAATATCGAATGAGATTATTTTCTCATGCCAATAATCGCAGATCTGCACTGTCCCATAGTATAACATAGGGCCGAGTCCTATCCGATAAAACATCACATAGCATTCGGCCGTGTTATACGACAGTGTGAGCGAGCCCTTAGAGTCAAGGAATATTTACATGCAAATGATGATATTACTCTCCAAGTGTATATTTTTTTAGGCGAGTTCATAGTAAATGCTTTGCCTTTTTGACATGTGATCAACTAAAGAACAAGAAAGATTTAGGACCTCCCCTATACAGAAACAGAAAATAGTTTGGAGGACTTGCATGTCCTTTTTTATTTATTATGAGAAAATCATAAAAGATCCCGTTTTTTAACCATGCTGTGACTTTCTGCTGAGGGAGAGGGAGAGAGCTGCCCTATTCAGAGTCTGTAATAAGACCTGCTGACAAAAGTGTTGAAGATACAGTCTAATGTGAATTAACAATGAAAAAAAGTTAATTTAACAAATGGCTTGTATTTTTTAATACAAACTTTTTTTGTGTTTACAGCTCCTTTAAAGGGAATCTGTCATCAGGTTTTTGCCACCTAATCTGAGAGCAGCATAATGTAGGGTTAGAGGCACTGATTCCAGTAATGTGTCACTTACTGGGCTGCTTAGTGTTGTTTTGATAAAATCATTGATTTGTCAGAAGGTAATTATTACTAGATGACTAGTAAGTTCTGTAGGACCCCACCCCCATCACTGATCAGTAGATTTCTGTGTACACTGAGCATGGGCAGAAAGCTGCCAATCAGTGGTGTGGGCGGGGCTATACAGAGCGCAGCATTCAGAGAGCTGCTAGATCTGCAGCAGATAAAACGGTGATTTTCTCAAAATGACAACAAGCAGCTGAAAAAGTGACACATCGCTGGAATCAGGGTATCTGCCCCAATATTGTGCTGCTCTCAGATGGGGCAGCACAATTAATATTATGCCAAATTAATTTCCCGTGAACTATCACATGATCTATCACGGGGATCATGTGACATGTCACGTGATAAATCAGGTGTGTGGAGGGGGCCCTTGCTACTCTTAATCCACCCCTGAGTGAGACTAATACTGTACAACCAAATTGGCTCAGCACAAAAGGTTTCTTCAGATGTGGAGCCAATCGGTGCAAAGCGTGTCTACATGCGGTTAAAACAGATAGTTTTATGTCCTTAAGTAATGATAGAGAATATAAAATTCATGATTTCCTCAATTGTAATTCATCAGGGGAGTCCCTGTGGATTTTCACATTGGATACCACAGGGGTTAAATTCAAGACAGGATCTGATACTGCAGTATTAAGAAATATAATTCTGCATTTATTTCCATGCATGTACACTGGGTACGGAAAGTATTCAGACCCCTTTACATTTTTCACTCTTTGTTTCATTGCAGCCATTTGGTAAATTCTAAAAAGTTCATTTTTTTCTCATTAAAGTCCACTCTGCACCCCATCTTGTCTGAAAGAAAACAGAAATGAAGAAATTTTTGCAAAATTTAATAAAAAAGAAAAACTGAAATATCACACGGGCATAAGTATTCAGACCCTTTGCTCAGTATTGAGTAGAAGCACCCTTTTGGGCTAGTACAGCCATGAGTCTTCTTGGAAATGATGCAACAAGTTTTTCACACCAGCATTTTGGGATCCTCTGCCATTCTTCCTTGCAGATCCTCTCCAGTTCCGTCAGGATGAATGGGAAACGTTGGTGGACAGCCATTTTCAGGTCTCTCCAAAGATGCTCAATTGGGTTTAGGTCAGGGCTCTGGCTGGGCCAGTCAAGAATGGTCACAGAGTTGTTCTGAAGCCACTCCTTTGTTATTTTAGCTGTGTGCTTAGGGTCATTGTCTTGTTGGAAGGTGAACCTTTGGCCAAGTCTGAGGTGCAGAGCACTCTGGAAGAGGTTTTCATCCAGGATATCTCTGTACTTGGCCGCATTCATGTTTCCTTCAATTGCAACCAGTCGTCCTGTCCCTGCAGCTGAAAAACACACCCATAGCATGATACTGCTGTTATGATCTGCTACAAGAACTAAGGAAAGAGAGGAAATCTGTCCATACAATAGGACTAAGCTGATTCCTTACGATGCAGCGGGCAACCTGTTCCTTGCAAACAGACCCGCCTATGTCCGCGGCTAATCTGAACACAGACCTATAGATTAAAGGGAGGGGTCCCTAAAAGAACTAAGGACTGGGACAAAACTGGACACCTCCTGGCAGAAGTAGTAGCAGAAGAAGACAAACAGACAAAAGTATTTAGTGGTCCAAGGACCAAACAAACTAGAGAGATACAGTAGGTACAAAGCACCTGGCTAGATTAAGAGTCAAAGTAACACTGAAGTCCAGCAAAGCCTGAAGGGCGGAGCTGGAATAAATAGGCAGAAGGTCACATGACCACAAAATAGAAAAAACTAACAGGAGGGTTCTAACAACTGCCACCACCATGTTTCACTGTTGGGATTGTATTAGGCAGGTGATGAGCAGTGCCTGGTTTTCTCCACACATACCACTTAGAATTATCACCAAAAAGTTCTATCTTCGTCTCATCAGACCAGAGAATCTTATTTCTCATAGTCTGGGAGTCCTTCATGTGTTTTTGAGCAAACTCTATGCGGGCTTTCATATGAGGAGAGGCTTCCATCTGGCCACTCTGCCATAAAGGCCCAACTGGGGAAGGGCTGCAGTGATAGTTGACTATGTGGAACTTTCTCCCATCTCCCTACTGCATCTCTGGAGCTCAGCCACAGTGATCTTGGGGTTCTTCTTTACCTCTCTCACCAAGGCTCTTCTCCCACGATTGCTCAGTTTGGCTGGACGGCCAGGTCTAGGAAGACTTCTGGTGGTCCCAAACTTCTTCCATTTAAGGATTATGGAGGCCACTGTGCTCTTATGAACCTTGGGTAATGCAGAAATTCTTTTATAACCTTGGCTAGATCTGTGCCTTGCCACAATTCGGTCTCTGAGCTCCTTGGGCAGTTCGTTTGAGCTCATGATTCTCATTTGGTCTGACATGTAGTGTGAGCTGTGGGGTCTTATATAGACAGGTGTGTGCCTTTCCAAATCAAGTCCTATCAGTTTAATTAAACACATTTGGACTCCATTGAAGGAGTAGAACCATCTCAAGGAGGATCACAAGGAAATGGACAGCATGTGACTTAAATATGAGTGTCTGAGCAAAGGATCTGAATACTTATGACCATGTGATATTTCAGTTTTTCTTTTTTAATAAATTTGCAAAAAAATTCTATATTGCTGTTTTTTTCAGTCAAGATGGGGTGCAGAGTGTACTTTAATGAGAAAAAAATGAACTTTTTAGAATTTATCAAATGGCTGCAATGAAACAAAGAGTGAAAAATTTAAAGGAGTCTGAATACTTTCCGTACTCACTGTATGTATCTATATAAACTGCTCCAAAAATAAAGGGAACACTTAAAACAACAGAATATAACTCCAAGTAAATCAAACTTCTGTGAAATCAAACTGTCCACTTAGGAAGCAACACTGATTGACAATCAATTTCACATGCTGATGTGCAAATGGAATAGAGGATAGATGGAAATTATTGGCAATTATCAAGACACCCTCAATAAAGGAGTGGTTCTGCAGGTGGGGACCACAGACCACATCTCAGTACCAATGCTTTCTGGCTGATGTTTTGGTCACTTTTGAATGTTGGTTGTGCTTTCACACTCGTGGTAGCATGAGACAGACTCTACAACCCACAGAAGTTGCTCAGATAGTGCAGCTCATCCAGGATGGCACATCAATGCGAGCTGTGGCAAGAAGGTTGGCTGTGTCCAGAGGCTGGAGGCGCTACCAGGAGACAGGCCAGTACACCAGGAGATGTGGAGGGGGCCGTAGGAGGGCAACAACCCAGCAGCAGGACCGCTACCTCCGCCTTTGTGAAAGGAGGAACAGGAGGAGCACTGCCAGAGCCCTGCAAAATGACCTCCAGCAGGCCACAAATGTGCATGTGTCTGCACAAACGGTTAGATACTAACTCCATGAGGGTGGTATGAGGGCCCGACGTCCACAGATAGGGGTTGTGCTCACAGCCCAACACCATGCAGGACGCTTGGCATTTGCCACAGAACACCAGGATTGGCAAAGTTGCCACTCGCGCCCTGTGCTCTTCGTAGATGAAAGCAGGTTCACACTGAGCACATGTGACAGACGTGACAGAGTCTGGAGACGCCGTGGAGAGTGACATCCTTCAGCATGACCGGTTTGGCAGTGGGTGAGTAATGGTGTGGGGTGGCATTTCTTTGGAGAGCCGCACAGCCCTCCAAGTGCTCGCCAGAGGTAGCCTGGCTTCCATTAGGTACCGAGATGAGATCCTCAGACCCCTTGTGAGACCATATGCTGGTGCGGTTGGCCCTGGGTTCCTCATAATGCTGGACAATGGCAGACCTCATGTGGCTGGAGTGTGTCAGCAGTTCCTGCAAGATGGAGGCATTGAAGCTATGGACTGGCCCGCCCGTTCCCCAGACCTGAATCCGATTGAGCACATCTGGGACATCATGTCTCGCTCCATCCGCCAACGTCACGTTGCACCACAGACTGTCCAGGAGTTGGCGGATGCTTTAGTTCAGGTCTGGGAGGAGATCCCACAGGAGACCATCCGCAACCTCATCAGGAGCATGCCCAGGCGTTGTAGGGAGGTCATACAGGCACGTGGATATATATATATATATATATATATATATATATATATATATATATATATATATGCCTTTTTGTCATTCTAGTAGTAGGGCCATAATTAAGACATGATTTGTTGAAACGTGTAGGTCTGTAAGCTATGATAGTTGCACATTTGCTGTATTCTTTGTGGAGCAGTGTTTTATATGGCTAATAAAAGCTAAGTTTTAATATTTTTTCTACTAAACAAACCTTTACGCTCGATCATTTGCACTTTTCCCTTGTCTGACTGCACTTACGTTTTGCCCTGGTACCACTTATCTGCATCTCCAGAAGTTTCCCATTTCTCTATTATACTCTTCAAATTACATTTTGAGACTTTCTCCTCCTGCTGTTGCACATATTTTTTTCCCTTCATCTGCACAGGTATCATTAATCTATCAACTATAATGGCCGTACCAGGTCCTGCAGGTCCTGTATCCCGTACACATGACGTGGGCAGTGCACGGCATGCCGCTAGTTTTTATTCTGAGTGCTCTTATATACGGTGGTAGTTTTACACAATGTTGAGCCTGTGATTTGCAGAGTGAAATGTCTGACTGCTAGAACAGAAGTATACGGCAGATTCTACAGCATGGATACATAAAGGACGTCCTGGGGGAATATACCTCCCTCCAACACTCGTCCAGTCCCTGCCTCACACTAGAGACATTTATAATAACTCCAGGACTATGGAGCTGGTCATTTTCTCATAATCTGTGGCCATTATTAGTGATCTCACATTGTACGGTAATATCACCCTGGAGGTTGTGATGTATTTAGTGTAATAGCGCCATCTAGAATATACAGTATATATCAGGCGATACCATGCTTACTATAGTTAGTCGTCTTCTGTGCCCTCTATAGCTATCTATTATACTTTATATTTCTTTATAATAATTTATAATAAATTACTCGATAGTTTTACAGCTTTATGATGTTTATTAATCTGCTGAAATGATAAAAGAAAGTCGAACCTTACAGTGGACACAGGTGGAAGTGTCCTCCATGATGGTGTAGGCTGAGGTGGAGCAAGTATTTAGTCAGTGGGGGATCAAGATGACGAGTATTCCCCAGGGTTCCCTGTTATCAGGGAGGGACCCGGTGTATGCAATCAAAAGATCTTATCCTCTGACCGGCTTTGTGCCATCAACAGGTAATGATCCTCTGTCCGGCTGTGTGCCATCAACAGGTAATGACCATCCGGCAGTCCGACATCAACTGGTCATCACCCTCCAGCTGTGTGCCATCAACAGGTAATGACCATCCGGCAGTGCGCCATCAACAGGTAATGACCCTCTGGCTATGGCCATCAATAGGTCATCACCCTCCGGCTGTGTTCCATCAACAGGTAATGACCATCCGGCAGTGTGCCATGAACAGGTAATGACCATCCGGCTGTGTGCCATCAACAGGTAATGACCATCCGGCAGTGCACCATCAACAGGTAATGACCCTCTGGCTATGGCCATCAATTGGTCATCACCCTCCGGCTGTGTGCCATCAATAGGTAATGACCATCCGGCAGTGCGCCATGAACAGGTAATGACCATCCGTCTGTGTGCCATCAACAGGTAATTATCCCCTGTCCGGCTGTGTGCCATCAACAGGTAATGACCCTCTGGCTATGGTCATCAATAGGTCATCACCCTCCGGCTGTGTGCCATCAACAGGTAATGACCCTCTGGCTATGGCCATCAATAGGTCATCATCCTCCAGCTGTGTGCCATCAACAGGTAATGACCCTCTGGCTATGGTCATCAATAGGTCATCACCCTCCGGCTGTGTGCCATCAACAGGTAATGACCCTCTGGCTATGGCCATCAATAGATCATCACCCTCCGGCTGTGTGCCATCAAATGTTTTTATCTTCTGTCCAGTTTTGTGCCATCAAGAGGTAATGACCCTCCAGCTGTGGGCCATCAACAGGTCATCACCCTTCGGCATTTAGGCTTCTTGTCTTCTGTAAGATGCGATTCTTGAGTCTCCTGATGCTAAAAAATATTTAAAAAATCACCGATTAAACTAATAATCTTTCTTGTACATAAGCATCACAATTTATAATCTATCTAGTGCATAAGTATGACAATTTAGCTCACAGAACATACACTATGGTAAAACATTAGACCCTACAAGCAGAAATTTGCTAAACTAATATAAATATAACTGACAAATCAGTAGAAAAATCGCTACCAATGGCACAGCTCTCTTCACTTCAACCTGTAACCATAGTAGATAAGAAATAGAGGACAATGCTCATAGTCAGTTATCAACAATTCGGCATGGGGCATCCCACCAGAGACATTATAATATCTAGTAGATTATAGATGGCAATAGAATTTACCAACAAGCACATAGTACGCCAAACTCAAGTACATAGTATGCCAAACCTCGACACGTTTTCCTAAAATAGGTTCATCAGAAGCACATACTAGACAGTGATACTTAGCAAAGCGTTCATAGATATATGCGCCATATGATAAGGTGCTAAAGTGCAAGTGTGTGACAAAATATCCATGCGATTTCAGGTGCAATGCTGCATTGTATGTAGTAAGATGGTGCCCATCAGACAGCATGTATAGGACTAACCTGTGATGAAAACACGAGCAATGGGAAAGTTCAAGCAGTTGCCTTCTCAATCTTCCTCGCCTCTAAGACATCTAAGGAAACATCTTCTCCTCTTGATTTTGGGTTGAGGTG
Source organism: Phyllobates terribilis (assembly GCF_046119375.1). Taxonomy (NCBI): domain Eukaryota; kingdom Metazoa; phylum Chordata; class Amphibia; order Anura; family Dendrobatidae; genus Phyllobates; species Phyllobates terribilis. The sequence goes on along the minus strand of NW_027363572.1, from coordinate 354,569 downwards.
TTGTAGGCATTTCAGGCTCTGGCATTCTAGGTTCTGACATACTAGGTTCTGACATGGTAGGTTCTGGTGTTCTAGGTTCTGGTGCTCTTGGCTCTGGAATTCTGGGTTGTTGGCTTCTCTGAAAAATCAGTAACCTCTCTTTAAGCTCCGTTGAACTTCGAGCTCTTCTTCCTATATTGTTGTGAGGGATCATTCTGACCCAGACAATATCACTGAACGCCACTTTATAGTTGCAACTAGGAACCTTTTTCGCATCCTGCGGTGCAGGAGCCATGGATGGAGTAGAACATTTGCCATTGGGCAGGACAGGTGTTCTCCTGGAGTCTTGCTTCTGAATCTGAGGGATGCAAATCGGCTCCTTACAAGCACTTTGTTCCTTCAGAATGGTTTTGTTCTCAGGAGTTTTCTGATTGTTTCACCAGGTTCAGACATTGCCCACTTGCTCAGGACAAGACTTAAGGCCAAATACTCTAGTATTGTCAGTAGTGTCATCACCGCAACAAAAACTGCGTCACGGAAGAGCCAAAGAGGAAGATTGATGGAAGCTTGATAGGTGCTTCTTCTGAGATCCACGGGTAGTGGGTCATCCTATAATAAAGAAAAAAAACATAATAAAGTCCTGTATATTTATACCCAATCCAGTCAAACAGAGAGCCCTTGTTATTATACAGTGATGGATACATTATCAAGCAACTTTCAGAAATATCCCATTGAGAAGATCAGGAAGAAGTTTGGGATTCACCTCCAGGGTCCATGGAATATTATTTACAGTTGGACTTTCATATGACGGACGGTCACGTGTCCAGTATGAGAAGTCCTGCAAGAGGCGATATTCTCATTAGCTGATCCTTGTGACCTCCATATTGATGAGAACATACTCGCCCTCAGTGTACTGTAATGTGGGGGGTAGAGCAACGTAAAGCACAGAAATGATAGGATGATACTCATCATCTCCAGAGGTCTCTCAGCACCAAGGTATGGTCAATGAGATACAAGCTGCAGATGGGCCGAGGCTTCTAATATACCCAGGGGTGACATCACAAAGCCCTCTGTGACATCATTGCACAGTTCTATCCATCATGTCACTGATACTTTGGACCTAACTAAATGTCTAAAAGAGAACCCTTCCACATGATTTCCAATCACGGAGCAGCTTCAGTTTTTCAAGAAAAGTTTAAAAAATATAATCTGTGCTGTGATTGGTCACAATGGCACATGAAGCAGAACGTCTTTAGATCTTTTAAAGGGAAAGTGTCAGCAATTTTTTTACAATTGTAAAATTGTAAAGTATTTATATTTATATATAAATACACATATATATTTAAAAAGGTTTTAATGGTATAAAATCTGAAAAAAATATTTTAACTCTTTTGATGTTTTCATCTTGTAAACACTAGGGGGAGCAGCTGCTGATATTTCCATGAAAACAGAATACAGCTAGCTCGCATTACGACTGCAGTAAAAGTGGGCGGGATCTGCTCACATGGGTGTGATGTCACTCCTCCCCTTCTGGGCGTTTGCAAAAAGGTAAATGAGACTGTAGTTTAGGATCACAGTGCGGAGCGATCACTGGTGACTGTAAAGTGATATATAAGGGACAACACCAAAGTCATTAATCACTACAAGGACAAGGCAGGAATGTGGGAGTCAGAGGGGTCACCCCACACTTATATCCCCTCTGACTGTCACTTCCTAAGCTCCTTTCCCTGCCATAACCTCTTATTCCCGCAGGTAAATTCTTACAGGACCCCCCTCCCCATCCCCTTCCCCTGCCGCAGCTGATTCTAAACGTCCTCCATATGTAATAATAGACAGGTACTCACCGGCAGCCTATGGTAATTCACAGGGTAGAACAGGGTACAGCACAGAAACAATATGGCGATCCTCATTGTCTCCAGGGGGTATCTCAGCACCAAGATATGGCCAATGAGATATGAGCTCCAGGTGGATGGAGCCCCCTTATATACCCCAAGGGTGACATCACAACGCCCTCTGTGACATCATCACCCACAACATTCCGTCACATGACATCACCCAGCACCAGCATCATGTGACCCAGCATAAATAGAAAGTCCTTGTTGGCTATAGCAACTATTCAAAACTAAGGTTAAACTTTTCCAACAGCTAAAGGCGGCTCTGTGATGGCAGTTTCTTCTTGTGGACGGTTGTGATAAATCTGCAGAACATCTACATAACGCGACATGTAGAAAATCCTGTCTTTTCCCCTCTGTTCTTCCTCTGGTGCTACAGAGACGGATAGAAGGAGCTTTTCCAGACCTTACAGTGCACAATATGGGACCTAATCACTGATATCCCAGATCTCCTCAGTACAAGCATACCGCCAACCTATGAGGACTAGAAAGAGGGCGAAACCATGCGGCACGCGTAGTCTGGCCACGCCCCTATCCACACCCCAAGCCACGCCCTTTTTATACCTTGGCAGGAGGAGATGTCTGTACAAAGCGCAAGTTATCAAAAGGCTGAAGGAACACTTTATCAACATGAATGAAGGTTTTGAAGGGCATCCACTGTCCCGGCACTACCGGAAGTTCCACAACCAATCTTATAAGGACACTAAGTTTTGTGGGATCCGATTAGTCCCCAGAAAATGGAGGGGAGGTGATTACCTGAGATTAATGTCGCGGATGGAATCCAAATGGTTCTTCACATTAAATAGCTTGGCTCTGAAGGGCCTTAATCACGAGAGTCAGCTGTATGCCTTCAACTCGCAGCGGTATATACTGTATGTATTTTTTATCCCAGTACCAATTGAACATTTACATTGCACTTTTATGAACCTCCTTATATTTTATCAATATAATATGTCTTTTGGATATATTCCTTTGAATCCACCTATTTTATATATGTATTTGTTTCTATACATTGATACCCCTATTGGAGATACTATATAATGTTTTTATTTTTCTCCTTCATTTTTTCCTTTTTATCTCTGGATGGTACTAAGTGCCGAATTTATACTATCCTGGTAATATACACTGATTAACAGACTGTTTTTTATAGCCATCAGAAATATAAGTATATAATTTTTATTCATTTTTAACTAATTGTGAAAGTTTGAACAAAGTCTTTTTTATTATTATTTTTTTCACACACAGTCTATTCTTATTGGAATTCTATCTTAGTTCTATTGCACCTCCATATGTCCTTTTGCACCGTCTTGTTAGTATTGGATCTTCCTTCATTTCTTTGGTTGTATTATCTTTGTGGGGGGCGTTTGGACTTTATTAGGTTACCAGTTTGACTACCAGCGAGAAGCTGACGAAGAGGAACTGTGAGTCCTCGAAACGCGTAGTTTTTTTTGGCCTATACAGGACATCGAAGGAGAAGGAGAGAGTCAAGGCACAGGGATAAGCCCTCCTGATATCCAGAAGATATATATAACCATATCATATTATTGATACAAAATATAAATGCACAGAGTCAATAAAATCATTTAAAAACACCAAACCCCATCCTTACTTTGCAGGATACCTATTCCAAAGGTGTATCTAGGTTTTCTGGCACCCGGTGCAGCAGGGGCTGGCTGGCACATTTTAGCCTGGGGGGCAAGCACACAGCAGTGGCCCATGAGTAGCGGCCCATCCTTAACATGTTTATTACCAGATGCATCATAAGCCTATATTCACACGACCGTATTGTCTAAGTGCTGCCCGTGAAAAAACCTGACAGCACTTGGACCAGTTCAGATGAGTGTTTGTAGTGGTCAGACATAGTACATATTATTCTTATGTATTACTTAATGTTGAGCGATACCTTCCGATATCGGGAAATATCGGATCGGATTGGATCGGACCGATACCCAAAAAGTATCGGATATCGCCGATTCCGATACCAGAAACCAATGCAAGTCAATGGGACGCTAATATCGGAATGCCATCCCAGCGTGAGAGAATTCTCCTGATTGTTTAAAAGCCGGCAGGCGGTAAAAAGCCGCCGGCTTTTAAACAATCACACAGCCCCATACTGCTTCCCCGCAGCCTCCCACCCCGATCCTGCGCTCCCCCCGCCACCTCACATCCCGATCGTAAGTTAGGACCGGGCGGGGAGCGCAGCACCAAGGAGCAGGGAGCGAAGGACCCAGGCGGGGAAGCCGGCAGGGAAAAGACTTCACCGCCGGCTTTCCCGTTTTGTGCTGCGCTCTCCCGCCGGTTATTTCAAATGAACAGCTGAGGTATCAGGTGATGCTGATCAGCTGTTCATTTGAAGTAGCTGCGGTGCCCTCAGAGGGTTCATGTGAGTTCATGCTTCACTGCATGAACTCACATGAACTTTCCCACGGCCGCACAGGTCAGACTCACCTCCCAGACCATCAGACCCATCATGATTGGAGTGTGCGCGGGTGTCTGTGCGATGTGTGCGGGTGTGTGCGCGATGTCTGCGGGTGTCTGCGTGCAGGCAGACATAGGCCGATGTGACACTACTACTCACATCGGCCTTTGTCTGTCCCCCGTCCACTCGTGCCAGCAGGATCAGCTCGATGGGAGCAGTAGTTCCCATCAGCCTGATCCTGCTATTTAAACTGCCCCATATGTTATTTTTGCCCCTATACATCTTTTATGTTTTTAGGCCCCCCATATATTTTTTTTGTTTTTGGTCCCCAATAAATTTTAAATACATTTTTCATTGGTGGCCAGTGGTTACCTAAAATAAATTAGTTCATACATTACCTGATCGCCACCTAAAATAAAGTAAAAAATAAAAAACTACACCTATACTCACCTAGACACCGGTTTATGCAATGATGGGGCTGCTTTACGGCCCCGTCATTCTAGCGGCGGCAGTGGTTTAGAGCGGTCACATTTTATGTGGCTGCTCTAAACTGGAGATCTTCGTGGGACACTCGTGGACTACTACGGAGGGGTAAGGATAAGGTTGTGGTTTATTATTTTATATTTTATTACAGGAGATCGATGGCTTCGGGGAATTAGGTGTCTAGGTGAGTATAGGTGTAGTTTTTTATTTTTTACTTTATTTTAGGTGGCGATCGGCGGGGACAGGTAATGTATGAACTAATTTATTTTAGGTAACCACTGGCCACCAATGAAAAATGTATTTAAAATTTATTGGGGACCAAAAACAAAAAAAATATATGGGGGGCCTAAAAACATAAAAGATGTATAGGGGCAAAAATAACATATGGGGCAGCTAAAATAGCTACTGCTCCCATCGAGCTGATCCTGCTGGCACAAGTGGACGGGGGACAGACATAGGCCGATGGGAGTAGTAGTGTCACATTAGCCTATGTCTGCCTGCACGCAGACACCCGCAGACATCGCGCACACACCTGCACACATCGCACAGACACCTGCGCACACACCAATCATGATGGGTCTGATGGTCTGGGAGGTGAGGCTGACCTGTGCGGCCGTGGGAAAGTTCATGTGAGTTCATGCAGTGAAGCATGAACTCACATGAACCCTCTGAGGGCACCGCGGCTACTTCAAATGAACAGCTGATCAGCATCACCTGATACCTCAGCTGTTCATTTGAAATAACCGGCGGGAGAGCGCAGCACAGAACGGGAAAGCCGGCGGTGTAGTCTTTTCACTGCCGGCTTCCCCGCCCGGGTCCTTCGCTCCCTGCTCCTTGGTGCTGCGCTCCCCGCCCGGTCCTAACTTACGATCGGGATGGGAGGTGGCGGGGGGAGCGCAGGATCGGGGTGGGAGGCTGCGGGGAAGCAGTATGGGGCTGTGTGATTGTTTAAAAGCCGGCGGCTTTTTACCGCCCGCCGGCTTTTAAACAATCAGGAGAATTCTCTCACGCTGGGATGGCTTTCCGATATTAGTGTCCCATTGACTTGCATTGGTTTCCGGTATCGGAATCGGCGATATCCGATACTTTTGGGTATCGGTCCTATCCAATCTGATACGATATTTCCCGATATCGGAAGGTATCGCTCAACACTACTCCTGACCCCACACATAAACTTCAGCTCATCCAGCACCATGACAACCAGCACAGCAGAGTCCTGCATCTGACGCGCCCCTGGGCCTGCTGTGTCGCGCAGCGTCTCGCGCACGGGGCTTACCCGGAACCGGATCAGATGAGGGTTGTAGTCTCCGAGTGGCGGGGACCCGGTCCGTGCCCAGGGAGTCAACTCAGTGTGTGGCAGTCTTGATAGATGTTATTTGAGTGTCGACTACGCCACCCGTTGATTTGCAGCTATGGAGCTGCCGCTGCAGGGCAGACCGCTGAGGCCGGTGTAGAATTGTGCAGCGTGATAGTATAACCCCCAACGGGAGGGGTATGGCCTCAGGGCAGCCGACGTGGAAAATGGGGGTAGCAGGAACCACTCAGAGACGGTGCGGTGTAATTCAGGGTCTTTACTGGTAACAACGATAGACCCTCCCGGAGTACTTGCTAGCGAACGGGGCCTGGTCAGTCCTTGAGCAGATGGGATCTCCCCTGGCCAGGCGGAGTTGTAGGCCTCCCAAACTGACTGTACTCTTCTGGCTACCTTGCTAGAAGCGGATATAAGTAGCCCACGTCCCTGAGTGTACCGTGTGGTGCTCACCCGTATGGCCGGTGACTCGGGGCCTTCTAATGGCTTCCGCTCCACGATGGCGGTGCTGGTCCCACGCGTGTGACCGTGCCTTCGGGTTTCTGGGCCTGAGGACCTGAAATCCCCTGCCGGTCGGCTTCTGCTGCTGGGTAAGAGTTAGTCCCCACAGCCTCGGACGCCGGGTCCGGTAAGAAAGCTTCTCAGTCAGGGTGAGCTCTGCAGCTGCCAGCCCCTGACTCGTATTAGTATTGCTCCCACTGAGCTTCTGCTGTTTCTTCATATGACTGTTTCTTGTCTCTACTCTCCTTGACTCCAGGCTCAGGCCCCTGGACAGGGCCTGCCTGTGGAGCAGAGCCCATAGAGCAGCTTTGCTCCCTGTCTTCTCCTCTCAGAACTCCCTACCCTGCCTCAGCCCCAGGTTTATATAGGGGAAGTCCTTCCCCTCCCAAGACTGGGCAGGAGGTGTGGCATGCACAGGATCCCTGACCAAAGGACCTCCCACCTGCTCTCAGACATAATATCTCTATCACTGTGGCAACCAGACCCCTGGGGTGTCACACATCCACTGAGGCCCCTGATCATGTGACCCCTGACTCTTCCCCTCCTGTGACCTCATCACAGCTCCTGTGCGCACAGAGCAGCCATATATGTGGTGGCGGCTCTGCAGGTGGAGGTATGTGGGGATCCCCCATTACTGGGCGCAGGGGGCATTAACCCCTTGAGCACAGAGACTCTTTTGGGGTCTTGTGTTGCCCCTTTATAAGAATCATAAGGTTTTTGTTCTGTTTCCTGTAATAGATACATACGACCCAACTATGGAGACAGGAAGGGAGGAAACGTATTGTTTTCATAGTAAAGGGCCCCTTTACTGGCCCCACAGTGTAATGCCCCCATTATGCCCCTTATACAGAATGTATGATGCCCCCACACAGTGTAATGCCCCCATTATGCCCCTTATGTAGGATGCATGATGCCCCCCACAGTGTAATGCCCCCATTATACCCCTTATGCAGTATGTATGATGCCCCCACACAGTGTAATGCCCCCATTATGCCCCTTATGTAGGATGCATGATGCCCCCCACAGTGTAATGCCCCCATTATACCCCTTATGCAGTATGTATGATGCCCCCACACAGTGTAATGCCCCCATTATGCCCCTTATGCAGGATGTATGATGCCCCCACACAGTGTAATGCCCCCATTATGCCCCTTATGCAGTATGTATGATGCCCCCCACACAGTGTAATGCCCCCATTATGCCCCTTATGCAGGATGTATGATGCCCCCACACAGTGTAATGCCCCCATTATGCCCCTTATGTAGGATGCATGATGCCCCCCACAGTGTAATGCCCCCATTATACCCCTTATGCAGTATGTATGATGCCCCCACACAGTGTAATGCCCCCATTATGCCCCTTATGTAGGATGCATGATGCCCCCCACAGTGTAATGCCCCCATTATACCCCTTATGCAGTATGCATGATGCCCCCCACAGTGTAATGCCCCCATTATACCCCTTATGCAGTATGTATGATGCCCCCACACAGTGTAATGCCCCCATTATGCCCCTTATGTAGGATGCATGATGCCCCCCACAGTGTAATGCCCCCATTATACCCCTTATGCAGTATGTATGATGCCCCCACACAGTGTAATGCCCCCATTATGCCCCTTATGCAGGATGCATGATGCCCCCACACAGTGTAATGCCCCCATTATGCCCCTTATGCAGGATGTATGATGCCCTCACACAGTGTAATGCCCCCATTATGCCCCTTATGCAGGATGTATGATGCCCCCACACAGTGTAATGCCCCCATTATGCCCCTTATGCAGTATACATGATGCCCCCACACAGTGTAATGCCCCCATTATGCTCCTTATGCAGTATGTATGATGCCCCCACACAGTGTAATGCCCCCATTATGCCCCTTATGCAGTATGTATGATGCCCTCACACAGTGTAATGCCCCATTATGCCCCTTATACAGTATATATGATGCCCCACACAGTGTAATGCCCCCATTATGCCCCTTATACAGTATGTATGATGCACCACACAGTGTATGCCACCATTATGCCCCTCATGCAGTATGTATGATGCTCCCACACAGTGTAATGCCCCCATTATGCCCCTTATACAAGATGTATGATGCTACCACACAATGTAATGCCCCCATTATGCCCCTTATGCAGTATGTATGATGCCCCCGCACAGTGTATTGCCCCCATTATGCCCCTTATGCAGTATGTATGATGCCCCAAAAAGTTTAATGCCCCCATTATGCCCCTTATGTAGTATGTATTATGCCCCCACACAGTGTAATGCCCCCATTATGCCCCTTATGCAGTATGCAGGACATTGCCAGACCTCATGTGGCTGGAGTGTGTCAGCAGTTTCTGCAAGGTGAAGGCATTGAAGCTATGGACTGGCCCGCCTGTTCCCCAGACCTGAATCCGATTGAGCACATCTGGGACATCATGTCTCGCTCCATCTGTGTCACCCTGGCCTGGATGCCACAAAATGTATTAAAGCTGTGTCTGAGAGCAAGGGGGAGGTTCTCTAGTCAGGGGAACATTAGCATGCAATGCCTCCTGTCTCAGGCCAGTAGGGGGAGCAGGCTGCCCCTATAAAAACTGGTGCTGGGGGCAGGGTTAGAGAGAACTGGATGGCCTGTCTCAGCATTGAGACTTGTCCCAGAGCAGAACAGGGACAGACAGTTGCACTGCACCTAAGAGGAAGTGTGGCAGGAGGAGAGCCACAAGCCAGAGACAAGAGGCGAAGAGAGCCTGTCTTGGCAGAAAGAGGACTTAATTTACCAGACTTTGGTGTCTGAGGCTGAGAGGATTCCACATCCCCCAGCAGAGAGCCAGTCCGCAGGGGACTGTTTATTCCTTGGCCTAAGAAGCCTGGAGGCCCTGCCACAACAGAAGGGACCAGTAAAGCCGTACAAGGCTGGGAGCAGAAAGGAACCCACGTCGCAGGCCATACAGGCGAGAATACACAGAAAGCTTGGAAACGTGGGCTGTTACCCTATCAGGAGGAGATAGCCAGAAGGAGCGCAGAAAGCACGGTAGGCCTACACCCTTACCCTGACCAGGGCCAATTTCCCCGTTGCTCTCAGACATCCAGGTCCCCCTCCTAGCCGGGACTGTTTATGGGTCAATATACCTGTTCTAGTAAAGACCCTGGACTGCAACCTGTTGTCTGTGTGCTCCTTGCTTCTCCAGCACTATCAGCACTGGGACTCTCACCACCATCACTCCCACCATCCACTATACTGCCCTGGGGCCGCACTCTTCCCGTGGGGAGTCACACTACCCTAGCTGCACACCTCATCAGCCCCAGCGGTCGGCATGCAGCGGCGGTTCCTAATAACCGCAATCCACGGGTGGCGTAGTCGGACATAATCAATAGCACATAACGGACTACCACTGGCCTGACCACCCTGAGCCACGGAACCGGGTTGCCACTACTACTCCCATCGTTCCCAGACTGCCCGGATCCGAGTGCCCCACGGCCCAAGGGGCGAGTCAGCTTTGGCGTAGTCGGCAGGATTTCATGCCCGCAACCACCGGGTACTGCGTGCCTGAAAAAGACTTTTGTAACTTACCTGTGGCGAAGTTTCCCGCCGTCCGGAGTCGTTTCCCGCCATCCGGAGCCGATTCCCGCCATCAGACGCCATCTTGGACTGTTTCCCGCCGTCTTCTGCCGTCTTCCCGCCATCCGCAGCTGTTTCTCGCCATCGGACGCCATCTTCAGGACGCCGCGCGGGAAGAAGAGGGGCGTGGACTTCAAAACCGCGTGAGATCCGAAGCTCCGCCCCACGCACCGACGCTGCGCAAGGTCCTGGAAGGGAGAGAGAGCGACGCTGACGTCATCAGGACGCGACGCAAGGTCCTCGTCCAGAGCAGCAGCAGCGGAGCCGCGGCCTACAGAAGAGGATCGTCGGAAGGTAGGCCACGCTTAACTAGGGGGGAGGAAGATGTCGGACACAGAGGCGCCCACTACCACCAACGCAGCTGCAGCAGCGGTGATGCCCTTTTCCCTGCCCTACATCCCTGGAGCGGCCTGGCTGCCCAAATACTCAGGGGAGCCCCATGCCCTAACTGACTTCAAGGAAAGGCTATACAGTTTGTTCCACGTTTACCCCCTGACAGAGGAACAGAAGGTCAGCATATTGACAGGGCAGTTAACTGGCGCAGCCCAAAGGGAGGTAAAATCATGGCCCACTGAGGATAAAAGGACTGTGAAGGGTATTCTGGCCCGGCTGCGGGGTACCTTTGACACACGTACCTCCGCTGAGATTAAAATGAGGTTCTATGGATGTAAGCAGCGGGCACAGGACAGCATCAGAGACTATGCCCTAAATCTGCAGGAAGCCTTGAGGGCTATTCAACAAACTGACCCTGGCAGTGTGCAGGAAACGGATAAGCTGCTAACAGAACAATTCATAGAAGGTCTGCTGTCTAGCGCCCACAGGGCCCAACTGCGTCTCATGTTCTTTCAGAACCCCGACCTAACCTTTGCCCAATTTAAGGACAGGGCCATAAGGGTGCTCCGTGAATCTGCAACCAGTGGCGCTATAAACCCCCGGCGCCCTGCTCTCACCAACCACCAGGAGGCGGCGCCCTCCTCTATGGATCCCGTGGGGGCTGATGCACAGGCCCTGAACCAAGCCCCGTCGAAAGACCTGCACCACCAAGTCCAGGAGCTGACCAGGAGCGTCGCGGCGTTGACCAGGACCGTCCAGGCGTTGCAAGTGGACCCGTCAAGACCCATCGAGCTGGCTTCAAGTCCGGAGGATGTCCCGTGGCGTCGACAGAGGAGGATCCCGTCGTTCCGAGGGAGGCCCACAGACCGCTACGCAGAGGATGGACAGCCCATTTGCCGTCGATGCAACCAGCCCGGACACATTTCCAGGTACTGTAATTTAAAAGGGTCCAACCTGGGGCAAAGGGCCAACCCCCAGGCATAAGATCACCAGGCCCTTACAATTGGCGTAATAAGTACGTTGGGGGGCGCCCGGTTTTACCCATGGTGCTGGACGGTATCCCCATGAGCGCCTTGCTGGATAATAGGTCACAAGTAACCACTATCCCTTATGTACTTTTTAAGCAGTATTGGACTGATGCTGATATCACACGGTATCCAGACAATAACTTGAGCATCATCGCCAGTAATGGCTTACCCGTGCCGCAGATGGGGTTCAAGGAGATGACCATTAAAATTGGTAAAGTTGAACTGCCGGCACAGGGGGTGATTATTGTGGACATTGACCGTCGTGAAAGTCACCCTAAAATAACTGTGGGTACTAACGTAATTGAAAATTGTCTTTCAGAGGTAATTGTAATTCTACAACAGGTGGCGGTGAATGCTAGTTCCAGCCAACAGAGAGTCCTCAACAAGGAGATAAAAGCCCTGATGAGACGGCAGCAGGTAGAACTGTCTGGTGGTGAGATCGGTAGCGTAAGACTGAGTGACCCATTCCCCATTTCCATGCCTCCCAAAAGTGAAATGATGATCTGGTGTCGGACTGCAATCGGGTTGAGAGGTAGAGACTACCAAGCCATGGTAGAACCCGTGTACTCAGACAGCAGGCCCACCATTTTGACAGCCCGGGGGGTGGTTGATGTCCGTCATGGGAGGGTGCCCGTCCGCATCCTCAACATTGGGGAGAGGGAAGTACACTTACCCAGGTACGCTACACTCGCCAAACTGTTTGTTGTCGAACACAAAGCTATCAGGGCCGTGGAACCCTTGCCTCCATCTCCTCAGGCGGAGGGTAATGGCTCCCAGAAACAAAAGGAGGACTGGTGCCAGAAACTCCATGTGGGTGCTGACTCCACTCCCCTGCACCAAAAACAAGGAGTCTACCGGGTGGTACAGGAGTACGAGAGAGTCTTTAGTAAGCACCCGCTAGACTTCGGCAGAGTAAAAGGGATAGAACACCACATCCCCACAGGGAGCCACCCACCAATAAAAGAGAGGCACAGACGTGTACCCCCTGCACATTATCAGAACGCAAAGGGCATGCTAAGAGAGATGAAAGAAGCTGGGGTTATTAGAGACAGCTGTAGCCCCTGGGCAGCCCCCTTGGTTCTGGTCAAAAAGAAAGACGGCACCATGAGAATGTGCGTGGACTATAGACAAATCAACCGTATCACCCACAAAGACGCATATCCGCTGCCTAGAATAGAGGAGTCTTTAGCCGCACTAAAATCTGCTAACTTCTTTTCTACTTTGGACCTTACTAGCGGGTACTGGCAGGTTCCTGTGGCAGAGGCTGACAAGGAGAAGACTGCCTTCACCACCCCGATGGGACTGAGTGAGTTCAACTGTATGCCCTTCGGGCTCTGCAACGCACCAGGGACCTTCCAGAGGCTGATGGAATGATGTCTAGGGCACCGAAACTTCGAGACGGTCCTCCTTTACCTGGACGACGTGATCGTCTATTCGAAGACTTACGAGGACCACCTAAAGCACCTGGCCGAGGTGTTCGAAGCCCTGGCAGGCTATGGCCTGAAGGTGAAACCATCGAAGTGTCACCTGCTGAAACCAAAGGACCAGTACCTAGGGCACGTGGTAAGCGCGGAAGGAGTGGCCCCCGACCCTGACAAGGTCACGGCAATCAAGAGCTGGCCAAGCCCCTCGAACATCAAAGAGGTGAGACAGTTTCTCGGGTTGGTAGGCTACTACCGAAGGTTCATCCCCGGGTTCACTAAGATGGCAGCTCCTATGCAGGACCTCCTGATCGGACAGTCTAAGTCCAGGAGCCAAAAGCCGCCCTTCAAGTGGGATAAACCGGAAGAGGAGTCCTTCCGCCAGCTAAAGATGGCCCTCACAGGGGACGAGATCCTGGCCTACCCTGATTATGGCCAGCTTTTCATTCTCCACACAGATGCCAGTAATGTGGGACTGGGAGCCGTACTGTCCCAAAACCAACAGGGCAGAGAAAGGGTGATCGCGTACGCCAGCCGGAAGCTGAGACCCACCAAGAGGAACCCGGAGAATTACAGCTCCTTCAAGCTAGAATTCTTGGCGGTGGTGTGGGCCGTGACGGAACGCTTCAAGCATTACCTGGCCTCCGCAAAGTTCACCGTGTACACGGACAACAACCCGTTGACACACCTGGACAATGCAAGACTGGGTGCCCTAGAACAGCGGTGGATGGCCCGTCTCTCCAACTATGACTGATCAAGTACCGGGCCGGCAAAACCAATGCCAACGCTGACGCCCTATCAAGGATGCCTCACTTATCTAAAGGTGACGAAGACCCAGAAGAGCTGGAGGAGGTAGAACTCCCCGCGTTTCACCGGTATGGAGCTGCTCAATACTCCCACCGCGTGAAGGAGGAGGATCTAACAACCGTGATGATAAATCCCCTACCTCAACACAGCTGGGCCGAGACCCAAGATAGTGACCCTGCCATCCGCCTGGTGAAAGATCTGCTGACCCAGGAAGATGCCCGCATAGATCCGGATGCTCCAGAGGAAGCCAAGCAGCTATGGAAAGAGAAGAGCAAGCTGTTCCTCTACGAAGGCAAGTTGTGCAGAAGGATTGTCAACCACCGGACGCACGAGCTGACCTGGCAAGTCGTGGTCCCAAGGCGGGATGCAGCTATGGTCCTGGGGGCTTACCATGACAGAGCGGGACACATCGGTTCGGTTGGAAGAAACTGGAGTTCCTACTAAGAGGAAGGTTCTTTTGGGTCGGCATGAGAGGAGCTGTAGAAAAATGGTGCAGAGACTGTGGCCCTTGTCACCTAAGGAGGAAGGACCGCACCAGCCAGAAGACACCCTTGAGGCCCATCGTCACCACGCAGCCTCTTGAGCTGGTAGCTCTGGACCATGTCAAATTGGCTCCCAGCTGGTCAGGATACATCTATGCCCTGACAATCGTGGACCACTATTCCCGTTTTCTAGTGGTGGTCCCAGTAAAAGACTTGACAGCCCAAACAGCGGCCAGAGCCTTCCAGCAATATTTCTGCCATCCACACGGGTATCCGGAACAGGTCCTGACAGACCAGGGTCCAGCGTTCGAGGCTGAAATCTTCCAGGAGTTCGGCAACCTCTATGGCTGTAAGAAGATTCGGACAACGCCTTACCACCCACAAACCAACGGGATGTGTGAGAAGATGAACAATATAGTCATTGATCTCCTGAAGACGTTGCCCCTGGAGGAGCGCAGCCTGTGGCCAGAAAAACTGCCGGACCTGATAGACTTATACAATCATATCCCGGTGAATGCTACCAACTGCACCCCGGCTTACCTGATGCGACCCAGACCGGGTAAGCTGCCTATAGACCTGGAGATGGGAGTCCTAACGCCTGAGGACACCTCCCCGGATGTGGACTGGGATACGGAAAGGCAACTGCAGTACAAGAAGGTGCAGTAGACTGTGGAGAAGAGCCTGGCCCAGGTGAGAGAGAGGCAAGAAAAACTCTTCAACCAACACGCCCCTGCTGGTCCCCTAGAACCTGGTGAGCAAGTCCTAAAGCGAAAAAGAAGGCTTCACAAGTTGGACGACCAGTGGGAAAGGGAACCCTACACCGTACTGCAGTCTGATCACGACAACCCGAAGGTGTGCGTGATCACCAAGGACGGAGGAGAAACCACTAGTACCGTCTCCAGAGACCATCTCAAAAGATGCCCCGAGCAACTCCGTAGTGCAGAAGAGGATCAGAGTGACCTTGAACCCACAGAGGACAAGGAAGAAATGATCAGCACCGTTCTCGGAGAGTTCCCTCAGTCCTGGACTCGCATAAATGATGCCATAGTGGTACCCGTCCTGCATTTCCTGCAACCGGCACAGCAACAACCAACACCAGAGCTGGAAGGTGAAGAGGAGCAAGCGGTTCCAGAGGCAGAAGAGCCTGTACCAGCAGCCCAGGAGAGTCAACCCTCTGCTGACAGTGAGCCTGCCATGCCTGCGGTAAGCCAAAGGACCCGCAGACAGCTGCCTTCCCTACCTGTACACCCAGCTGGTAGCTGTACCCCTAACGCTAGTGGGGAAAGCCAGGTTGGTCCACCACCAGACAGTGGGCTACGTAGGTCAACCAGGAGCACAAAGGGGCTGATACCCGCTCGCTGGAGAATATAGAGCGCACTAAAATTGTAAATAACCTTGTTGCCAAATGTTGAATTGTTTGCAAAGTTACATGCATGTTTGGTAATTCCGTGTTTCAGTTTCTTGCAGTTACTGTAAGGACTCACAGGTTATGGACTTTTTATAACCGGGACCTGGTATGGACTGCGTTCGGAGCCTAACCAAGGAATGAACTAAGACTGTGAAGGACTTGGGGTAGGACAAACCCCCACCTGGTTAAGGCTCCCCGTTGTATTGGTGATATGGACACCCGGTCACAGGCCACACTGTGACCTTAAGAACTCAATTTGTGCGTCGTCTGTCTATTAATGTCTATTAATGTTTTATTGTCTTTGTTTATTGTTTAGTCCCGGAGTACTAAATTTCACTAGGGGGGAATGTGTCACCCTGGCCTGGATGCCACAAAATGTATTAAAACTGTGTCTGAGAGCAAGGGGGAGGTTCTCTAGTCAGGGGAACATTAGCATGCAATGCCTCCTGTCTCAGGCCAGTAGGGGGAGCAGGCTGCCCCTATAAAAGCTGGTGCTGGGGGCAGGGTTAGAGAGAACTGGATGGCCTGTCTCAGCATTGAGACTTGTCCCAGAGCAGAACAGGGACAGACAGTTGCACTGCACCTAAGAGGAAGTGTGGCAGGAGGAGAGCCACAAGCCAGAGACAAGAGGCGAAGAGAGCCTGTCTTGGCAGAAAGAGGACTTAATTTACCAGACTTTGGTGTCTGAGGCTGAGAGGATTCCACATCCCCCAGCAGAGAACCAGTCCGCAGGGGACTGTATATTCCTTGGCCTAAGAAGCCTGGAGGCCCTGCCACAACAGAAGGTACCAGTAAAGCCGTACAAGGCTGGGAGCAGAAAGGAACCCACGTCGCAGGCCATACAGGCGAGAATACACGGAAAGCTTGGAAACGTGGGCTGTTACCCTATCAGGAGGAGATAGCCAGAAGGAGCGCAGAAAGCACGGTAGGCCTACACCCTCACCCTGACCAGGGCCAATTTCCCCGTTGCTCTCAGACATCCAGGTCCCCCTCCTAGCCGGGACTGTTTATGGGTCAATATACCTGTTCTAGTAAAGACCCTGGACTGCAACCTGTTGTCTGTGTGCTCCTTGCTTCTCCAGCACTATCAGCACTGGGACTCTCACCACCATCACTCCCACCATCCACTATACTGCCCTGGGGCCGCACTCTTCCCGTGGGGAGTCACACTACCCTAGCTGCACACCTCATCAGCCCCAGCGGTCGGCATGCAGCGGCGGTTCCTAATAACCGCAATCCACGGGTGGCGTAGTCGGACATAATCAATAGCACATAACGGACTACCACTGGCCTGACCACCCTGAGCCACGGAACCGGGTTGCCACTACTACTCCCATCGTTCCCAGACTGCCCGGATCCGAGTGCCCCACGGCCCAAGGGGCGAGTCAGCTTTGGCGTAGTCGGCAGGATTTCATGCCCGCAACCACCGGGTACTGCGTGCCTGAAAAAGACTTTTGTAACTTACCTGTGGCGAAGTTTCCCGCCGTCCGGAGTCGTTTCCCGCCATCCGGAGCCGATTCCCGCCATCAGACGCCATCTTGGACTGTTTCCCGCCGTCTTCTGCCGTCTTCCCGCCATCCGCAGCTGTTTCTCGCCATCGGACGCCATCTTCAGGACGCCGCGCGGGAAGAAGAGGGGCGTGGACTTCAAAACCGCGCGAGATCCGAAGCTCCGCCCCACGCACCGACGCTGCGCAAGGTCCTGGAAGGGAGAGAGAGCGACGCTGACGTCATCAGGACGCGACGCAAGGTCCTCGTCCAGAGCAGCAGCAGCGGAGCCGCGGCCTACAGAAGAGGATCGTCGGAAGGTAGGCCACGCTTAACTAGGGGGGAGGAAGATGTCGGACACAGAGGCGCCCACTACCACCAACGCAGCTGCAGCAGCGGTGATGCCCTTTTCCCTGCCCTACATCCCTGGAGCGGCCTGGCTGCCCAAATACTCAGGGGAGCCCCATGCCCTAACTGACTTCAAGGAAAGGCTATACAGTTTGTTCCACGTTTACCCCCTGACAGAGGAACAGAAGGTCAGCATATTGACAGGGCAGTTAACTGGCGCAGCCCAAAGGGAGGTAAAATCATGGCCCACTGAGGATAAAAGGACTGTGAAGGGTATTCTGGCCCGGCTGCGGGGTACCTTTGACACACGTACCTCCGCTGAGATTAAAATGAGGTTCTATGGATGTAAGCAGCGGGCACAGGACAGCATCAGAGACTATGCCCTAAATCTGCAGGAAGCCTTGAGGGCTATTCAACAAACTGACCCTGGCAGTGTGCAGGAAACGGATAAGCTGCTAACAGAACAATTCATAGAAGGTCTGCTGTCTAGCGCCCACAGGGCCCAACTGCGTCTCATGTTCTTTCAGAACCCCGACCTAACCTTTGCCCAATTTAAGGACAGGGCCATAAGGGTGCTCCGTGAATCTGCAACCAGTGGCGCTATAAACCCCCGGCGCCCTGCTCTCACCAACCACCAGGAGGCGGCGCCCTCCTCTATGGATCCCGTGGGGGCTGATGCACAGGCCCTGAACCAAGCCCCGTCGAAAGACCTGCACCACCAAGTCCAGGAGCTGACCAGGAGCGTCGCGGCGTTGACCAGGACCGTCCAGGCGTTGCAAGTGGACCCGTCAAGACCCATCGAGCTGGCTTCAAGTCCGGAGGATGTCCCGTGGCGTCGACAGAGGAGGATCCCGTCGTTCCGAGGGAGGCCCACAGACCGCTACGCAGAGGATGGACAGCCCATTTGCCGTCGATGCAACCAGCCCGGACACATTTCCAGGTACTGTAATTTAAAAGGGTCCAACCTGGGGCAAAGGGCCAACCCCCAGGCATAAGATCACCAGGCCCTTACAATTGGCGTAATAAGTACGTTGGGGGGCGCCCGGTTTTACCCATGGTGCTGGACGGTATCCCCATGAGCGCCTTGCTGGATAATAGGTCACAAGTAACCACTATCCCTTATGTACTTTTTAAGCAGTATTGGACTGATGCTGATATCACACGGTATCCAGACAATAACTTGAGCATCATCGCCAGTAATGGCTTACCCGTGCCGCAGATGGGGTTCAAGGAGATGACCATTAAAATTGGTAAAGTTGAACTGCCGGCACAGGGGGTGATTATTGTGGACATTGACCGTCGTGAAAGTCACCCTAAAATAACTGTGGGTACTAACGTAATTGAAAATTGTCTTTCAGAGGTAATTGTAATTCTACAACAGGTGGCGGTGAATGCTAGTTCCAGCCAACAGAGAGTCCTCAACAAGGAGATAAAAGCCCTGATGAGACGGCAGCAGGTAGAACTGTCTGGTGGTGAGATCGGTAGCGTAAGACTGAGTGACCCATTCCCCATTTCCATGCCTCCCAAAAGTGAAATGATGATCTGGTGTCGGACTGCAATCGGGTTGAGAGGTAGAGACTACCAAGCCATGGTAGAACCCGTGTACTCAGACAGCAGGCCCACCATTTTGACAGCCCGGGGGGTGGTTGATGTCCGTCATGGGAGGGTGCCCGTCCGCATCCTCAACATTGGGGAGAGGGAAGTACACTTACCCAGGTACGCTACACTCGCCAAACTGTTTGTTGTCGAACACAAAGCTATCAGGGCCGTGGAACCCTTGCCTCCATCTCCTCAGGCGGAGGGTAATGGCTCCCAGAAACAAAAGGAGGACTGGTGCCAGAAACTCCATGTGGGTGCTGACTCCACTCCCCTGCACCAAAAACAAGGAGTCTACCGGGTGGTACAGGAGTACGAGAGAGTCTTTAGTAAGCACCCGCTAGACTTCGGCAGAGTAAAAGGGATAGAACACCACATCCCCACAGGGAGCCACCCACCAATAAAAGAGAGGCACAGACGTGTACCCCCTGCACATTATCAGAACGCAAAGGGCATGCTAAGAGAGATGAAAGAAGCTGGGGTTATTAGAGACAGCTGTAGCCCCTGGGCAGCCCCCTTGGTTCTGGTCAAAAAGAAAGACGGCACCATGAGAATGTGCGTGGACTATAGACAAATCAACCGTATCACCCACAAAGACGCATATCCGCTGCCTAGAATAGAGGAGTCTTTAGCCGCACTAAAATCTGCTAACTTCTTTTCTACTTTGGACCTTACTAGCGGGTACTGGCAGGTTCCTGTGGCAGAGGCTGACAAGGAGAAGACTGCCTTCACCACCCCGATGGGACTGAGTGAGTTCAACTGTATGCCCTTCGGGCTCTGCAACGCACCAGGGACCTTCCAGAGGCTGATGGAATGATGTCTAGGGCACCGAAACTTCGAGACGGTCCTCCTTTACCTGGACGACGTGATCGTCTATTCGAAGACTTACGAGGACCACCTAAAGCACCTGGCCGAGGTGTTCGAAGCCCTGGCAGGCTATGGCCTGAAGGTGAAACCATCGAAGTGTCACCTGCTGAAACCAAAGGACCAGTACCTAGGGCACGTGGTAAGCGCGGAAGGAGTGGCCCCCGACCCTGACAAGGTCACGGCAATCAAGAGCTGGCCAAGCCCCTCGAACATCAAAGAGGTGAGACAGTTTCTCGGGTTGGTAGGCTACTACCGAAGGTTCATCCCCGGGTTCACTAAGATGGCAGCTCCTATGCAGGACCTCCTGATCGGACAGTCTAAGTCCAGGAGCCAAAAGCCGCCCTTCAAGTGGGATAAACCGGAAGAGGAGTCCTTCCGCCAGCTAAAGATGGCCCTCACAGGGGACGAGATCCTGGCCTACCCTGATTATGGCCAGCCTTTCATTCTCCACACAGATGCCAGTAATGTGGGACTGGGAGCTGTACTGTCCCAAAACCAACAGGGCAGAGAAAGGGTGATCGTGTACGCCAGCCGGAAGCTGAGACCCACCAAGAGGAACCCGGAGAATTACAGCTCCTTCAAGCTAGAATTCTTGGCGGTGGTGTGGGCCGTGACGGAACGCTTCAAGCATTACCTGGCCTCCGCAAAGTTCACCGTGTACACGGACAACAACCCGTTGACACACCTGGACAATGCAAGACTGGGTGCCCTAGAACAGCGGTGGATGGCCCGTCTCTCCAACTATGACTGATCAAGTACCGGGCCGGCAAAACCAATGCCAACGCTGACGCCCTATCAAGGATGCCTCACTTATCTGAAGGTGACGAAGACCCAGAAGAGCTGGAGGAGGTAGAACTCCCCGCGTTTCACCGGTATGGAGCTGCTCAATACTCCCACCGCGTGAAGGAGGAGGATCTAACAACCGTGATGATAAATCCCCTACCTCAACACAGCTGGGCCGAGACCCAAGATAGTGACCCTGCCATCCGCCTGGTGAAAGATCTGCTGACCCAGGAAGATGCCCGCATAGATCCGGATGCTCCAGAGGAAGCCAAGCAGCTATGGAAAGAGAAGAGCAAGCTGTTCCTCTACGAAGGCAAGTTGTGCAGAAGGATTGTCAACCACCGGACGCACGAGCTGACCTGGCAAGTCGTGGTCCCAAGGCGGGATGCAGCTATGGTCCTGGGGGCTTACCATGACAGAGCGGGACACATCGGTTCGGTTGGAAGAAACTGGAGTTCCTACTAAGAGGAAGGTTCTTTTGGGTCGGCATGAGAGGAGCTGTAGAAAAATGGTGCAAAGACTGTGGCCCTTGTCACCTAAGGAGGAAGGACCGCACCAGCCAGAAGACACCCTTGAGGCCCATCGTCACCACGCAGCCTCTTGAGCTGGTAGCTCTGGACCATGTCAAATTGGCTCCCAGCCGGTCAGGATACATCTATGCCCTGACAATCGTGGACCACTATTCCCGTTTTCTAGTGGTGGTCCCAGTAAAAGACTTGACAGCCCAAACAGCGGCCAGAGCCTTCCAGCAATATTTCTGCCGTCCACACGGGTATCCGGAACAGGTCCTGACAGACCAGGGTCCAGCGTTCGAGGCTGAAATCTTCCAGGAGTTCGGCAACCTCTATGGCTGTAAGAAGATTCGGACAACGCCTTACCACCCACAAACCAACGGGATGTGTGAGAAGATGAACAATATAGTCATTGATCTCCTGAAGACGTTGCCCCTGGAGGAGCGCAGCCTGTGGCCAGAAAAACTGCCGGACCTGATAGACTTATACAATCATATCCCGGTGAATGCTACCAACTGCACCCCGGCTTACCTGATGCGACCCAGACCGGGTAAGCTGCCTATAGACCTGGAGATGGGAGTCCTAACGCCTGAGGACACCTCCCCGGATGTGGACTGGGATACGGAAAGGCAACTGCAGTACAAGAAGGTGCAGTAGACTGTGGAGAAGAGCCTGGCCCAGGTGAGAGAGAGGCAAGAAAAACTCTTCAACCAACACGCCCCTGCTGGTCCCCTAGAACCTGGTGAGCAAGTCCTAAAGCGAAAAAGAAGGCTTCACAAGTTGGACGACCAGTGGGAAAGGGAACCCTACACCGTACTGCAGTCTGATCACGACAACCCGAAGGTGTGCGTGATCACCAAGGACGGAGGAGAAACCACTAGTACCGTCTCCAGAGACCATCTCAAAAGATGCCCCGAGCAACTCCGTAGTGCAGAAGAGGATCAGAGTGACCTTGAACCCGCAGAGGACAAGGAAGAAATGATCAGCACCGTTCTCGGAGAGTTCCCTCAGTCCTGGACTCGCATAAATGATGCCATAGTGGTACCCGTCCTGCATTTCCTGCAACCGGCACAGCAACAACCAACACCAGAGCTGGAAGGTGAAGAGGAGCAAGCGGTTCCAGAGGCAGAAGAGCCTGTACCAGCAGCCCAGGAGAGTCAACCCTCTGCTGACAGTGAGCCTGCCATGCCTGCGGTAAGCCAAAGGACCCGCAGACAGCTGCCTTCCCTACCTGTACACCCAGCTGGTAGCTGTACCCCTAACGCTAGTGGGGAAAGCCAGGTTGGTCCACCACCAGACAGTGGGCTACGTAGGTCAACCAGGAGCACAAAGGGGCTGATACCCGCTCGCTGGAGAATATAGAGCGCACTAAAATTGTAAATAACCTTGTTGCCAAATGTTGAATTGTTTGCAAAGTTACATGCATGTTTGGTAATTCCGTGTTTCAGTTTCTTGCAGTTACTGTAAGGACTCACAGGTTATGGACTTTTTATAACCGGGACCTGGTATGGACTGCGTTCGGAGCCTAACCAAGGAATGAACTAAGACTGTGAAGGACTTGGGGTAGGACAAACCCCCACCTGGTTAAGGCTCCCCGTTGTATTGGTGATATGGACACCCGGTCACAGGCCACACTGTGACCTTAAGAACTCAATTTGTGCGTCGTCTGTCTATTAATGTCTATTAATGTTTTATTGTCTTTGTTTATTGTTTAGTCCCGGAGTACTAAATTTCACTAGGGGGGAATGTGTCATCCTGGCCTGGATGCCACAAAATGTATTAAAACTGTGTCTGAGAGCAAGGGGGAGGTTCTCTAGTCAGGGGAACATTAGCATGCAATGCCTCCTGTCTCAGGCCAGTAGGGGGAGCAGGCTGCCCCTATAAAAGCTGGTGCTGGGGGCAGGGTTAGAGAGAACTGGATGGCCTGTCTCAGCATTGAGACTTGTCCCAGAGCAGAACAGGGACAGACAGTTGCACTGCACCTAAGAGGAAGTGTGGCAGGAGGAGAGCCACAAGCCAGAGACAAGAGGCGAAGAGAGCCTGTCTTGGCAGAAAGAGGACTTAATTTACCAGACTTTGGTGTCTGAGGCTGAGAGGATTCCACATCCCCCAGCAGAGAACCAGTCCGCAGGGGACTGTATATTCCTTGGCCTAAGAAGCCTGGAGGCCCTACCACAACAGAAGGTACCAGTAAAGCCGTACAAGGCTGGGAGCAGAAAGGAACCCACGCTGCAGGCCATACAGGCGAGAATACACGGAATGCTTGGAAACGTGGGCTGTTACCCTATCAGGAGGAGATAGCCAGAAGGAGCGCAGAAAGCACGGTAGGCCTACACCCTCACCCTGACCAGGGCCAATTTCCCCGTTGCTCTCAGACATCCAGGTCCCCCTCCTAGCCGGGACTGTTTATGGGTCAATATACCTGTTCTAGTAAAGACCCTGGACTGCAACCTGTTGTCTGTGTGCTCCTTGCTTCTCCAGCACTATCAGCACTGGGACTCTCACCACCATCACTCCCACCATCCACTATACTGCCCTGGGGCCGCACTCTTCCCGTGGGTAGTCACACTACCCTAGCTGCACACCTCATCCAGCGGTCGGCATGCAGCGGCGGTTCCTAATAACCGCAAATCCACGGGTGGCGTAGTCGGACATAAACATCAGCACATAACGGACTACCACTGGCCTGACCACCCTGAGCCACGAAACCGGGTTGCCACTACTACTCCCATCGTTCCCCTACTGCCCGGATCCGAGTACCCCACGGCCCAGGGGGCGAGTCACATCCACCAACGTCGCGTTGCACCACTGACTGTTCAGGAGTTGGCTGATGCTTTAGTCTAGGTCTGGGAGGAGATCCCACAGGAGACCATCCGCAACCTCATCAGGAGCATGCCCAGGCGTTGTAGGGAGGTCATACAGGCACGTGGAGGCCACACACAATACTGAGCTTTCATCTGTGAAGAGCAGAGGGCACCAGTGGCGACTTTGCCAATCCTGGTGTTCTGTGGCAAATGTCAAGCGTCCTGCTCGGTGTTGGGCTGTGAGCACAACCCCCATCTGTGGACATCGGGCCCTCATACCACCCTCATGGAGTCGGTTTCTAACCGTTTGTGCAGACACATGCACATTTGTGGCCAGCTGGAGGTCATTTTGCAGGGCTCTGGCAGTGCTCCTCCTGTTCCTCCTTGCACAAAGGAGGAGGTAACGGTCCTGTTGCTGGGTTGTTGCCCTCCTATGGCTCCCTGCACATCTCCTGGTATCTGCTCCATGCTCTGGACACTGTGCTGACAGACACAGCTACACTTCTTGCCACAGCTCGCACTGATGTGCCATCCTGGATGAACGGCACTACCTGAGCAACTTCTGTGGGTTGTACTGCAGACACTGCCTAATGCTAATGTACCTCTAGGGGTGAGAGCAATGGCAAAATGAAAAAGTGACCAAAACATCAGCCAAAAAGAATGAGAACAGAGAAATGGTCTGTGGTCACCACCTGCAGAACCACTCCTTTATAGGGGGTATCTGGCTAAATGCCCCGTCTCATGCTGCACATAACACATCTGCATCTCTGGCTGCTATGGGCATAAAAGGGGACAAACTTATGGTGTGGCCCCCATGCTCCCCTGACCTCAACCCCATTGAGAACCTCTGGAGCATCATCAAAAGGAGTGTCTATGATGGCGGGAGGCAGCTCACATCTAAGCAACAGCTCTGGGAGGGTATTCTGTCCTCATGCAAAACAACTGAAGCAGAAACCATCCAAAACCTGACAAATTCAATGGACGAGAGAGTTCAGAAGCTCCTTTCGAACAAGGGGTCCTATGTGCAAATGTAACATCATCTAGAATAAAGTTTTGAGTTGAAAACTGTTTGATTTCAGTGTGTAATAACCTGCTAATGCTTAGAATTTCAAAAAAGACCATTTTTTTGTTCTTTATTAAAATGAAAAGGTTGAAAACTCTGCTGTGCATAATAATTTGGAACATGCATTTTGAGTGCAGTTTGAGTTTTTTATTTTTTAAAAAATATACTGTTATCATAGGCAGTTTGTACAAAAACCGTTCAATTGTACTCTAATAGTTATTGACTGGAAAATTACAATGACTGCAATTCATATAGGTAATTTGGGAAAATCTGAGAAAATAATATTTGCATAATAATTTGGAACACAGTGTATACAGACTACAAAGTATGGCAGTATCAGCGATCAAGCAGACAAGGGCTGGAGAGAGCAGGAGAGACGCTAGAAAGACGCTCGAGAGAGAGAGAGCAGGAGAGACGCTCGAGAGAGAGAGCAGGAGAGACGCTAGAAAGACGCTCGAGAGAGAGAGAGAGCAGGAGAGATGCTCGAGATCAGGAGAGACGCTCGAGAGAGAGAGAGAGCAGGAGAGACGCTCAAGAGAGAGAGCAGGAGAGACGCTCGAGAGAGAGAGAGCAGGAGAGACGCTCGAGAGAGAGAGAGCAGGAGAGACGCTCGAGAGAGAGAGCAGGAGAGACGCTAGAAAGACGCTCGAGAGAGAGAGAGCAGGAGAGACGCTCGAGAGAGAGAGCAGGAGAGACGCTCAAGATCAGGAGAGACGCTCGAGAGAGAGAGCAGGAGAGACGCTCGAGAGAGAGAGCAGGAGAGACGCTCGAGAGAGAGCAGGAGAGACGCTAGAGAGAGAGAGCAGGAGAGACGCTCGAGAGAGAGAGAGCAGGAGAGACGCTCGAGAGAGAGAGAGCAGGAGAGACGCTCGAGAGAGAGCAGGAGAGACGCTCGAGAGAGAGAGCAGGAGAGACGCTAGAAAGACGCTCGAGAGAGAGAGCAGGAGAGACGCTCGAGAGAGAGAGCAGGAGAGACGCTCGAGAGAGAGAGAGCAGGAGAGACGCTCGAGAGAGAGAGAGCAGGAGAGACGCTTGAGAGAGAGAGAGCAGGAGAGACGCTCGAGAGAGAGAGCAGGAGAGACGCTCGAGAGAGAGAGAGCAGGAGAGACGCTCGAGAGAGAGAGAGCAGGAGAGACGCTCGAGAGAGAGAGCAGGAGAAACGTTCGAGAGAGTGAGCAGGAGAGACGCTCGAGAGAGAGAGCAGGAGAGACGCTCGAGAGAGAGAGCAGGAGAGACGCTCGAGAGAGAGAGAGAGCAGGAGAGACGCTCGAGAGAGAGAGCAGGAGAGACGCTCGAGAGAGAGAGAGCAGGAGAGATGCTCGAGAGAGAGAGAGCAGGAGAGACGCTAGAGAGAGAGAGACGCTCGAGAGAGAGAGCAGGAGAGACGCTCAAGAGAGAGAGAGCAGGAGAGACGCGAGAGAGAGAGAGAGACGCTTGAGAGATTGAGCAGGAGAGAAGCTCGAGAGAGAGAGCAGGAGAGACGCTCGAGAGAGAGCAGGAGAGACGCTCAAGAGAGAGCAGGAGAGACGCTCGAGAGAGAGCAGGAGAGACGCTCGAGAGAGAGAGAGCAGGAGAGATGCAAGAGAGAGAGAGACGCTCGAGAGAAAGAGCAGGAGAGAAGCTCGAGAGAGAGAGAGACGCTCGAGAGATTGAGCAGGAGAGAAGCTCGAGAGAGAGAGCAGGAGAGACGCTCGAGAGAGAGCAGGAGAGACGCTCGAGAGAGAGCAGCAGAGACGGTCGAGAGAGAGAGCAGGAGAGACGCTCGAGAGAGAGAGAGCAGGAGAGATGCAAGAGAGAGAGAGAGACGCTCGAGAGAAAGAGCAGGAGAGAAGCTCGAGAGAGAGAGCAGGAGAGAAGCTCGAGAGAGAGAGCAGGAGAGACACTCGAGAGAGAGCAGTAGAGACGCTCGAGAGAGAGAGCAGGAGAGACGCTCGAGAGAGAGAGCAGGAGAGACGCTCGAGAGAGAGAGCAGGAGAGACGCTCGAGAGAGAGAGAGCAGGAGAGACGCTCGAGAGAGAGAGCAGGAGAGACGCTCGAGAGAGAGAGCAGGAGAGACGCTCGAGAGAGAGAGCAGGAGAGACCCTCGAGAGAGAGAGAGCAGGAGAGACGCTCGAGAGAAAGAGCAGGAGAGAAGCTAGAGAGAGAGAGCAGGAGAGACGCTCGAGAGAGAGAGAGCAGGAGAGACGCTCGAGAGAGAGAGCAGGAGAGACGCTCGAGAGAGAGAGCAGGAGAGACGCTCGAGAGAGAGAGCAGGAGAGACGCTCGAGAGAGAGAGAGCAGGAGAGATGCTCGAGAGAGAGAGAGCAGGAGAGACGCTAGAGAGAGAGAGGCGCTCGAGAGAGAGAGAGCAGGAGAGACGCTCAAGAGAGAGAGAGCAGGAGAGACGCTCGAGAGAGAGAGACGCTCGAGAGATTGAGCAGGAGAGAAGCTCGAGAGAGAGAGCAGGAGAGACGCTCGAGAGAGAGCAGGAGAGACGCTCGAGAGAGAGAGCAGGAGAGACGCTCGAGAGAGAGAGAGCAGGAGAGATGCAAGAGAGAGAGACGCTCGAGAGAAAGAGCAGGAGAGAAGCTCGAGAGAGAGAGAGAGCAGGAGAGAAGCTCGAGAGAGAGAGCAGGAGAGACGCTCGAGAGAGAGCAGGAGAGACGCTCGAGAGAGAGAGCAGGAGAGACGCTCGAGAGAGAGAGCAGGAGAGACGCTCGAGAGAGAGCAGGAGAGACGCTCGAGAGAGAGAGAGCAGGAGAGACGCTCGAGAGAGAGAGCAGGAGAGACGCTCGAGAGAGAGAGCAGGAGAGACGCTCGAGAGAGAGAGCAGGAGAGACGCTCGAGAGAGAGAGAGCAGGAGAGACGCTCGAGAGAAAGAGCAGGAGAGAAGCTAGAGAGAGAGAGCAGGAGAGACGCTCGAGAGAGAGCAGGAGAGATGCTCGAGAGAGAGAGAGAGCAGGAGAGGCGCTCGAGAGAGAGAGAGAGCAGGAGAGACGCTCGATAGAAAGCAGGAGCAACTGTCAATCACTTCATCACTATATGACTCAGTAATGATACCTATAGCATATTACTCAGGGTGACAACATGGCAGGTCACAGAGTTACTTTCATGATCTAGATTTGCTAAATTGGAGACATATCATGATACAGAGCCCATGTCCATGACTTATGTCAGCTCCAAAGTGAAATATGTATTGAAAAAAATTAAAAAAAATTATATATATACACACACATATACATACACTGCTCAAAAAAATAAAGGGAACACTCAAATAACACATCCTAGATCTGAATGAATGAAATATTCTCATTGAATACTTTGTTCTGTACAAAGCTGAATGTGCTGACAACAAAATCACATAAAAATCATCAATGGAAATCAAATTTATTAACTAATGGAGGCCTGGATTTGGAGCCACCCCCAAAATTAAAGTGGAAAAACACACTACAGGCTGATCCAACTTTGATGTAATGTCCTTAAAACAAGTCAAAATGAGGTTCAGTATTGTGTGCGGCCTCCACGTGCCTGTATGACCTCCCTACAACGCCTGGGCATGCTCCTGATGAGGTGGTCTCCTGTGGGATCTCCTCCCAGACCTGGACTAAATCATCCGCCAACTTCTGGAAAGTCTATGGTGCAAGGTGACGTTGGTGGATGGAGCGAGACATGATGTCCCAGATGTGCTCAATCGGATTCAGGTCTGGGGAACGGGTGGGACAGTCCATAGCTTCAATGCCTTCATCTTGCAGGAACTGCTGACACACTCCAGCCACATGAGGTCTGGCATTGTCCTGCATTAGGAGGAACCCAGGGCCAACCGCACCAGCATATGGTCTCACAAGGGGTCTGAGGATCTCATCTCGGTACCTAATGGCAGTCAGGCTACGTCTGGCGAGCACATGGAGGGCTGTGCGGCCCTCCAAAGAAATGCCACTCCACACCATTACTGACCCACTGCCAAACCGGTCATGCTGAAGGATGTTGCAGGCAGCAGATCGCTCTCCGCGGCGTCTCCAGACTCTGTCATGTCTGTCACATGTGCTCAGTGTGAACCTGCTTTCATCTGTGAAGAGCACAGGGCGCCAGTGGCGACTTTGCCAATCCTGGTGTTCTGTGGCAAATGCCAAGCGTCCTGCACAATGTTGGGATGTGATCACAACCCCCATCTGTGGACGTCGGGCCTTCATACCACCCTCATGGAGTCGGTTTCTAACCGTTTGTGCAGACACATGAACATTTGTGGCCTGCTGGAGGTCATTTTGCAGGGCTCTGTCAGTGCTCCCCCTGTTCCTCCTTGCACAAAGGCGGAGGTAGCGGTACTGCTGCTGGGTTGTTGCCCTCCTACGGCCCCCTCCTTGTCTCCTGGTGTACTGGCCTGTCTCCTGGTAGCACCTCCAGCCTCTGGACACTACGCTGACAGACACAGCAAACCTTCTTGCCACAGCTCGCACTGATGTGCCATCCTGGATGAGCTGCACTACCTGAGCAACTTCTGTGGGTTGTAGAGTCCGTCTCATGCTACCACGAGTGTGAAAGCATAACCAACATTCAAAAGTGACCAAAACATCTGCCAGAAAGCATTGGTACTGAGATGTGGTCTGTGGTCCCCACCTGCAGAATCAATCCTTTGAGGGTGTCTTGATAATTGCCAATAATTTCCATCTATTGTCTATTCCATTTGCACAACAGCATGTGAAATTGATTGTCAATCAGTGTCATTTCCTAAGTGGACAGTTTGATGCACTTGGAGTTATATTCTGTTGTTTAAGTGTTCCCTTTATTTTTTTGAGCAGTGTATATATACAGTACAGACCAAAAGGTGGACACACCTTCTCATTTAAAGATTTATCTGTATTTTCATGACTAAGAAAATTGTACATTCACACTGAAGGCATCAAAACTATGAATTAACACATGTGGAATTATATACTTAACAAAAACGTGTGAAACAACTGAAAATATGTCTTATATTCTAGGTTCTTCAAAGTAGCCACCTTTTGCTTTGATGGCTGCTTTGCACACTCTTGGCATTCTCTTGATGAGCTTCAAGAGGTAGTCACCGGAAATGGTTTTCACTTCACAGGTGTGCCCAGTCAGGTTTAATAAGTGGGATTTCTTGCCTTATAAATGGGGTTGGGACCATCACTTGTGTTGTGCAGAAGTCTGGTGGATACACAGCTGATAGTCCTACTGAATAGACTGTTAGATGATTTTTTCTTGCCATCATACAAATTCTAAGTAAAGAAAAACGAGTGGCCATCATTACTTTAAGAAATGAAGGTCAGTCAGTCCGAAAAATTGTGAAAACTTTGAAAGCGTCCCCAAGTGCAGTTGCAAAAACCATCAAGCGCTACAAAGAAACTGTCTCACATGAGGACTGCCCCAGGAAAGGAAGACCAAGAGTCACCTCTGCTTCTGAGGATAAGTTTATCCGAGTCACCAGCCTCAGAAATCGCAGGTTAACAGCAGCTCAGATTAGAGACCAGGTCAATGCCACACAGAGTTCTAGCAGCAGAAACATCTCTTCAACAACTGTTAAGAGGAGACTTTGTGCAGCAGGCCTTCATGGTAAAATAGCTGCTAGGAAACCACTGCTAAGGACAGGCAACAAGCAGAAGAGACTTGTTTGGGCTAAAGAACACAAGGAATGGACATTAGACCAGTGGAAATCTGTGCTTTGGTCTGATGAGTCCAAATTTGAGATCTTTGGTTCCAACCACCGTGTCTTTGTGCGACTCAGAAAAGGTGAACGGATGGACTTTACATGCCTGGTTCCCACCGTGAAGCATGGAGGAGGAGGTGTGATGGTGTGGGGGTGCTTTGCTGGTGACACTGTTGGAGATTTATTCAAAATTGAAGGCATACTGAACCAGCATGGCTACCACAGCATCTGGCAGCGGCATGCTATTCCATCCGGTTTGCGTTTAGTTGGACCATCATTTATTTTTCAAAAGGACAATGACCCCAAACACACCTCCAGGCTGTGTAAGGGCTATTTGACCAAGAAGGCGAGTGATGGGGTGCTACGCCAGATGACCTGGCCTCCACAGTCACCAGACCTGAACCCAATCGAGATGGTTTGGGGTGAGCTGGACCGCCGAGTGAAGGCAAAAGGGCCTACAAGTGCTAAGCATCTCCGGGAACTCCTTCAAGATTGTTGGAAGACCATTTCCGGTGACTACCACTTGAAGCGCATCAAGAGAATGCCAAGAGTGTGCAAAGCAGTCATCAAAGCAAAAGGTGGCTACTTTGAAGAACCTAGAATATAAGACATATTTTCAGTTGTTTCACACTTTTTTGTTAAGTATATATTTCCACATGTGTTAATTCATAGTTTTGATGCCTTCAGTGTGAATGTACAATTTTCATAGTCATGAAAATACATAAAAAATCTTTAAATGAGGTGTGTCCAAACTTTTGGTCTGTTCTGTACATACACACACACACACACACACACACATATATATATACATACACGCACGCAGTAGGGAAAATAAGTATTTGATACACTGCCGATTTTGCAAGCTTTCCCACCTACAAAGAATGGAGAGGTCTGTCATTTTTATCATAGGTACACTTCAACTGTGAGAGACAGAATCTAAAAATAAAATCCAAAAAAAAAATCACATTGTATGATTTTTAAATAATTAAATCGCATTTCATTGCATGAAATAAGTATTTGATCACCTACCAACCAGCAAGAAATCTCGCTCTCACAGACCTGTTAGTTTTTCTTTCAGAAGCCCTCCTACTCTGCACTCCTCACCTGTATTTATTGTACCTGTTTGAACTCGTTACCTGTATAAAAGACACCTGTCCACACACTCAATCAATCACACTCCAACCTATCCACCATGGTTAAGACCAAAGAGCTATCTAAGGACACCAGGGACAAAATTGTAGACCTGCTCCAGGCTGGGATTGGCTACAGGACAATATGCAAGCAGCTTGGTGAGAAAGCAACAACTGTTGGCACAATTATTAGAAAACGGAAGAAACACAAGATGACTGTCAATCTTCCTCGGTCTGGGGCTCCATGCAAGATCTCGACCCGTGGGATAAGGATGATTCTGAGAAAGGTCAGGAATCAGCCCAGAACTACACAGGAGGACCTGGTCAATGACCTGAAGAGAGCCGAGACTACAGTCTCAAACATTACCATTAGTAACACACTATGCCGTCATGGATTAAACTCCTGCAGGGCACGCAAGGTCCCCTGCTCACGCCAGCACATGTCCAGGCCCGTTTGAAGTTCGCCATTGACCATCTGGGTGATCCAGAGGAGGCATGGGAGAGGGTCATGTGGTCAGATGAGACCAAAATAGGACTTTTTGGTATCAACTCCACTTGACGTGTTTGGAGAAAGAAGAAGGATGAGTACAACCCCAAGAACACCGTCCCAACTGAGAAGCATGCTGGGGAAACCTTATACTTTGGGGGTGCTTTTCTGCAAAGGGGACAGGACAACTGCACCCAGCAACAGTCCCGAAACTTGAAAGATCTGGAGAAGATCTGTATGGAGGAGTGGTCCAAAATTCCTGCTGCAGTGTCTGCAAACTTGGTCAAGAACTACAGGAAACGTCTGACCTCTGTAATTGCAAACAAAGGTTTCCGTACCAAATATTAAGATCTGTTTTTCTATTGTATCAAATAATTAATTTGCATAATTGCATGAAATAAGTATGTAAAAATTATAAAATGTTATTTTCTGTTTTTTATTTTTAGATTCTGTCTCTCACAGGTGAAGTGTACCTACGATAAAAATTACAGCCCTCTCCATTCTTTGTAGGTGGGAAAACTTGCAAAATCGTCAGTGTATCCAATACTTATTTTCCCCACTGTATATACTTTGTTCCTAAAAAAGAAAAAACCCACCGGTCTTCTATGTGAACATAACAAAGACTATAACTAAAAATCTTATATATTAAAAAAAAAAACTAAAACAAGGTTGACCACATTTTCTTATGGTATTTTTATCTGAAACTTCCTTGGAAAATTCACTGGAAATATCAGAAATGTCTGAAGTGGGGACCTCAATGTAAGACCCCCACCCATTAGATGTAAGGTGGCTCCCAAACCTCACGTGTCGATGCAGCACAGCCATCTGCAGCCACATTTTACGTAGAGCACACGCAGAACTGGGTCATTAACACATACATTAATCCTTTCATTTCGTTCTCCTCTGCTGAAGATGTGTTTGACAAAGACCTCATCTACCAAAATAAAGAGGTGTATTCCCTATGAACTAACAATACCGTGGCATCTCTTCTTCCCAGGTCCTCTGCGTTGTGCCAATCTTCTGGAAATGTGTGGATACATTGACAACTGGCCACTGCCAGGCCCCTGGTCGTAGTGATTATGCCTACTGTCCAAACTGATTAGACATGGACAAGGAGTAAGGTAACACCCCATTGTCAATTAGATGTAAGGCTATGTTCACACTAGGCGTTTTTTCACTACACATTACTTTCAATGGGTGAAATACACTGAAAGAAGTGACGTGCTCTATTCAGCAAAAAACAATGCAAATCACAAAATACTGATCATACAAAAACCAGGGTGTGAGCATGAGATTTCTGAAATCTCATAGACTTTGCTTGTACTGTAAAACACAGCTGAAAATTTGCATTAAAAAAACGCTGAAAAAAACGCGATGTGTGAACATAGCCTTCAAAGGCACTGCACAGTGGTCTGAAACACAAATTCTGCACATTTGTGATTTTATAGGGTTTATAAGATTACTAAAACAGACGTGTCAGGAGACCACACAGATCCACTTTATAAAAACAAAAACACCTCAGTCATTGAAAGGTTAAATTACAACATTCCTAAGTCCAGTGCTCAAAATCTCCCAAGTCTCCTTACATTATGTAGTAAAGGACAGGTGACATTGGGGCCTTGCTTGTCCACCAGGTGATGTCTTATCGGTGGAAAGACTGTGATGAGAGGTTTGTCTTGAGGAAATTGTGGCGGAAGTAAACTGCAATAAAAACAAAGTATTAGAGCAAGACGCGGGATACATGACTGCAGCCTACAGAAACGTGACAGGTCCGGGGAAAATACCCAACAGCCTCATCTCATCTCAATGGAAAATCCATTTAGGTGGCACGTAGCGTAAGGCATAAAGGGACGTCAGCACCTTGACATATGATCGTAATGGTGTTATAAGAGATCTGATGAGTCCATCATGACAAATCTAGTGTGGAAAACATATGCAAATCCGTCTGGAAGTGCACTGGGGCGTATCACTGCACTTAGACAGCTCCTTTCAAGTGCACGGACACGCCCCTCTGCACTCCCACACCAATCTGCAGACACTCCATTTCCTTTTGACTGGCACATCGGAGCTCTGCAAAAAAAAAAAGGATAATTTTTCTGGGGAGGGACAATCGACGATACTGTTCTACGACTACTTCCATATGTAAAAGGAAGCTGAGAGGACCCTATAAGCCTCCATATTGATTTAAAGTGATTTCTTATTAGTAGCAATTAAACAACTTGCATTAATACACATCATCTATAGTGACGTCATGAGCCGCCAAGCAACATCATTTAATGGCTCCAGTGCTACAAGACATGACTATGGATGACAAGTCATTGTAGGGTACCGATTACACGCGGTGGGGTCTATCAACAGCATGGGACAAAGATATTCTAGAAGTACCTAATATGGTCTGCTTTCTTTAAGGGGTTGCCCACTACCTTGATATTGATCACTTAACCATTGGATAGGTCATTAATATGGAATCAGTGGGGGCAGGGGTAGATTAAGAGTAGTAAGGGCCCCGGGCAGTTTAGAAGGCGCGCCCCCCCCCCACACCTGATTTATCACGTGACATGTCACATGATCCCCTGTGATAGATCATGTGATAGTTCACGGGAAATTAATTTGGCATAATATTAATTGTGCTGCCTCATCTGAGAGCAGCACAATATTGGGGCAGATACCCTGATTCCAGCGATGTGTCACTTTTTCAGCTGCTTGTTGTCATTTTGAGAAAATCACCGTTTTATCTGCTGCAGATCTAGCAGCTCTCTGAATGCTGCACTCTGTATAGCCCCGCCCACACCACTGATTGGCAGCTTTCTGCCCATGCTCAGTGTACACAGAAATCTACTGATCAGTGATGGGGGTGGGGTCCTACAGAACTTACTAGTCATCTAGTGATAATTACCTTCTGACAAATCAATGATTTTATCAAAACAACACTAAGCAGCCCAGTAAGTGACACATTACTGGAATCAGTGCCTCTAACCCTACATTATGCTGCTCTCAGATTAGGTGGCAAAAACCTGATGACAGATTCCCTTTAAAGGAGCTGTAAAGACAAAAAAGTTTGTATTAAAAAAAATACAAGCCATTTGTGAAATTAACTTTTTTTCATTGTTAATTCACATTAGACTGTATCTTCAACACTTTTGTCAGCAGGTCTTATTACAGACTCTGAATAGGGCAGCTCTCTCCCTCTCCCTCAGCAGAAAGTCACAGCATGGTTAAAAAACGGGATCTTTTATGATTTTCTCATAATAAATAAAAAAGGACATGCAAGTCCTCCAAACTATTTTCCCTTTCTCTATAGGCGAGGTCCTAAATCTTTCTTGTTCTTTAGTTGATCACATGTCAAAAATGCAAAGCATTTACTATGAACTCGCCTAAAAAAATATACACTTGGAGAGTAATATCATCATCTGAATGTAAATATTCCTTGACTCTAAGGGCTCGCTCACACTGTCGTATAACACGGCCGAATGCTATGTGATGTTTTATCGGATAGGACTCGGCCCTATGTTATACTATGGGACAGTGCGATTATTGGCATGAGAAAATAATCTCATTCGATATTCGGACCATGTGCACCCATACAAGTCTATGGGTGCACGTAAAACATTAGACTGCACTCGGATGTCATCCAAGTGCAGTCCGATGAACACTCACAGAGACTATGGAGAAGATGGAGAAATTAAGTTCTCCATCTTCTCCATATCTGTGCTGCGAGAGAATCGGATCACACTCAGTTGAAGCTCTGACAGAGTTTGAGCCCAGTGTCATTAGCATAATTGGCCCTATTCTCTTGCATGACAGAATATATGGCTTAGTGAGTGGACCCTAAAACTGAATAGTAGTGACGGACAGGCACCTCACAAGCGGGATCCATGTAGCTCTCAGATGTCATGTAGGTAGGGCTTCATTCCATGGAGTAGGGCTTAATTCCAATGTAAATAAAAAAAAATGGACTTCAAATAAAAATTAAATGAACACAAAAAGCACTAATTGAATTATTTTTTTCATATTTATGTTTGCAGCCCCTTTAAAAACCCTTTGAGGACCAAGGCACATATATGTCCCATAGTTTTAAACTGGAAAAAAATTTGATTGAATAAAATGTAAGGTCCTCGAAGGTTTAAGTAGGTCATAAATTCATATGAATACTTGCTCATACAATTGCACATGCCAAAAGATGAAGAAGAGCAGAATCAAAAATATGACATTAAGTGGAGCACTTACAGGTATTCAAGGTGAAAGAGACCAGCAAAGGCATCGTCTCGAATGACAGTAAATGAGTTAGAATTCAGCAAGCTGAAAATGAAGACAGCAGGTTAGAAGTGAACCAGACTTTATGGTGCTCAGAATTAGTCAAGCAGAATTTATTGACTGCTCTTGCAAAGCACTGAGACTCCCGCTGTGTATAGATGGCGCCGTGCGGCCTCCCGCTGTGTATAGATGGCGCCGTGCGGCCTCCCGCTGTGTATAGATGGCGCCGTGCAGCCTCCCGCTGTGTATAGATGGCGCCGTATAGATGGC
Organism: Phyllobates terribilis; assembly: GCF_046119375.1. Lineage (NCBI taxonomy): Eukaryota > Metazoa > Chordata > Amphibia > Anura > Dendrobatidae > Phyllobates > Phyllobates terribilis. The sequence continues at coordinate 317,655 of NW_027363572.1, read as the reverse complement.
TACGTGCGGCCTCCTGCTGAGTATACGTGTATAGATGGCTACGTGCGGCCTCCTGCTGAGTATAGATGCCGCACGGCGCTCCCCCCAGAGACAGCAGGAGGCCGCACAGCTCCATCTATACTCAGCGGGAGACCGCACGTAGCCATCTATACACAGCAGGAGGCCGCACGGCGACATCTATACTCAGCGGGAGACCGCATGTAGCCATCTATACACAGCAGGAGGCCGCACGGCGCCCCCCCCCAGAGACTGCAGGAGGCCGCACAGCGTCATCTATACTCAGCGGGAGGCCGCACGTAGCCATCTATACACAGCGGGAGGCCTCGCGGCGCCCCCACCAGAGACAGCAGGAGGCCACACAGCGCCATCTATACTCAGCGGGAGGCCGCACGTAGCCATCTATACACAGCGGGAGGCCGCACGGTGCCCCCCCCAGAGACAGCAGGAGGCCGCACAGCGCCATCTATACTCAGCAGGAGGCCGCACGGCGCCATCTATACACAGCGGGGAGCCGCACGGCGCCATCTCTACACAGCAGGGGGCCGCACTGCGCCATCAATACACGGCGGGGGGCCGCACGGCGCCATCTATACATAGCGGGGGGCCGCACGTAGCCATCTATACACAGCGGGGGGCCGCATGTAGCCATCTGTACACAGCGGGGGGCCGCACGGCGCCCCCCCAGATACAGCAGGAGGCCGCACGGCGCCAACTATACTCAGCAGTAGGCCGCACGCAGTCACACACACAAACATATACAGACATATACATACACGCATAAACACATTTGAAACACAAAAATACATATAAACAGACATGACACAATGATATCTGCCCACACACACATACAAACAGACATCACACAATGACATCTGCCCACACACACACAAACAGACATCACACAATGACATCTGCCCACACACACACACATACACACACACATACACACACAAACAGACATCACACAATGACATCTGCCTACACACACACACACACACAAACAGACATCACACAATGACATCTGCCTACACACACACACACAAACAGACATCACACAATGACATCTGCCCACACACACACACACAAACAGACATCACACAATGACATCTGCCCACACACACACACACACATACAAACAGACATCACACAATGACATCTGCCCACACACACACAAACAGACATCACACAATGACATCTGCCCACACACACACACACACATACAAACAGACATCACACAATGACATCTGCCCACACACACACAAACAGACATCACACAATGACATCTGCCCACACACACACACACACACACATAAACAGACATCATACAATGACATCTGCCCACACACACACACACACACACACACACAGACATACACACACACAAACAGACATCACACAATGACATCTGCCCACACACACACACATCACACAAACAGACATCACACAATGACATCTGCCCCCACACACACACAGACATCACACAATGACATCTGCCCCCCCCCACACACAAACAGACATCACACAATGACATCTGCCCACACACACACACAAACAGACATCACACAATGACATCTGCCCACACACACACACAAACAGACATCACACAATGACATCTGCCCACACACACACACACACACACACAAACAGACATCACACAATGACATCTGCCCACACACACACAAACAGACATCACACAATGACATCTGCCCACACACACACACACACACACATACAAACAGACATCATACAATGACATCTGCCCATACACACACACACACACAAACATACACACACAAACAGACATCACACAATGACATCTGCCCCCACACACACACAGACATCACACAATGACATCTGCCCCCCCACACACACACAAACAGACATCACACAATGACATCTGCCCACACACACACACACACACAAACAGACATCACACAATGACATCTACCCCCCACACACACACATACAAACAGACATCACAAAATGACATCTGCCCACACACACACACATCACACAAACAGACATCACACAATGACATCTGCCCCCACACACACACAGACATCACACAATGACATCTGCCCACACACACACACACAAACAGACATCACACAATGACATCTGCCCACACACACACACAAACAGACATCACACAATGACATCTGCCCACACACACACACAAACAGACATCACACAATGACATCTGCCCACACACACACACACACACACACACAAACAGACATCACACAATGATATCTGCCCACACACACACACAAACAGACATCACACAATGACATCTGCCCCCCCACACACACACACACACACACACAGACATCACACAATGACATCTGCCCCCACACACACAAACAGACATCACACAATGACATCTGCCTACACACACACAAACAGACATCACACAATGACATCTGCCCACACACACACACACACACACACACACACAAACAGACATCACACAATGACATCTGCCCACACACACACACAAAGACATCACACAAACAGACATCACACAATGACATCTGCCCACACACACACACACAAACAGACATCACACAATGACATCTACCCCCCCCACACACAAACAGACATCACACAATGACATCTGCCCACACACACACACACACACAGACATCACACAAACAGACATCACACAATGACATCTGCCTACACACACACACAGACATACACAAACAAACAGACATCACACAATGACATCTGCCCACACACACACACATACACACACACACACATACACACACACACACACACACACACACACACACATACATACACACACACCCATACATACATACACACACACACACACACACACACACACTCACTCACCATCCCCCGGCTCGGCTCCAGTCCTCCTGGCTCCTGCTCCTCTCCCGTGGTAAGTAGCAGTGCAGTTCGGGCGCGCACTGCGTGACGTCACAGCTAGGAAACACGGCCGCGCACAGGGCCGTGTCTCCTAGCAGTGACGCGGCCGGGCCAGCACAGGGAAGTTAACTGCTGCAGTGCTGGCCCGGCCGATGAAGAAGTAGCGGCGGCTGCTGCTGGGGGAGCGGTACGGGGCCCCTCCTCCCGGGCTCCCCTCCCGCCACTGCTACCGGTATGTGCCGCGGCGGCCCGCACATATAATGAGGGCAATCCGGCATTAGACACCCCGCCCCGGAGCCGCGGGCCCTCTGCAGGCTCGGGGCCCTGGGCGGTCGCCCGGATTGCCCTCATTATAATCCGCCTATGAGTGGGGGCCATCTTCACAAGTGAATAGGAGCATGCGGCTCCCTCTCTGGGGGGCTGTCAAAACCCCATCGATTTGATATTGATACCCAATGCTGATGTTATCAATATCAAAGTAGAGGACAATCCCTTTAATTCCCATTAGGTTCACATTTAATAACCCCAAGAAATGCAACGTAATCTCTCAACTAAGACAATAGCACCCCGTGTCACTTACATATTGATGCTGATGGTGAAGTTCTTAAAGGTGATTGGCAGTCTGTACTCCACATCTTTCTGAATTTCAGTAATACTGGAAAGATAAAAAAAAGAAAACATTAATGATGACAATTCTACAAACTGCTGTGTCCCAAAAGAAAACACAACAGGTGGATATGTGTAAACCTAACCGATGCTCCAGTATTGTGGGTGCTGGAGCGTGCAGTCTCACAAGACATGATTTGTCTACCATCTTGAATTGGAGGTGCCCCAGCCCCCAATAAGGATCTAGGTCTGATTCGGCAGAACAGCATGAGGTCCGGCAAATCTGACCGCTTTATGGATACAACATGCTCCATATTACGACCACAAGAAAAAAGCCAAATAAAGAAGTGTGAGAACAGGACGGCGATGGGTGTACGGAGGATGGCAGAGAGATGACTGCAGAACGCAGCATAAAGCACTCAGACATTAATCATCCCTGACAAAACATAATACAAGTCCTGCTTCATGCTGGGTACGCTTCTCAGGTAACCCTATACTGAAGGACTTGTACTGTTCATAGACCTAACATACAACACATTACATACAAGTTATCCCGCATCAAGAGACACATGACATTTTGTAATGGTTTGGAAATAATAACCATCCTAGACATCAAGTTCCCCTTTGAGAGGTCACAAGGTAATATCCGATGGCTCTAAAATGGAATCTGCCACCAGGTTTTGCTATCCCATCTGCATGATGTAAGGGCAGAAACCTGATTCCAGAAATGTGTCCCTTATTTCGCTGCAGTTTTGATAAATTTTAGTTTTATCTACTGCAGATCTAGCAGTGCTCTGAATGCTGAGCTCCATATAACCGGCTGCACCACTGATTGGCAGCTTTCTGTGTACACTGTGCATAGGCAGAAGGCTGCTATACAGACCTTGTGAAAAATGAGAAAAGAGAAAGGGAGAAAAAGCGCGCCATGTACCACCTGAGGAAGATAGTTCACTATCGAAACGCTTTGTGGAAAGGGCTCATTAAATTTATTTTTTAGTCCTAAAATTTTTTTCACTTCTAGTGTTCATTCTTTTAGCGCCCTATAGACCGCTTTTTTATTTAATTTGGACCACTCCTGAAAAATGAGGGATACCTGGTTGCAGGTTTACTAGTCTTCTAGTCACAACCTCCTACTGATAAAACAAAGATTTTATCAAAACACCAGCAAGCAGCCCAGAAAGTGACACATCGCTGGAATCAGGGTCTCTGTCTCTACATCATGCTGCTCTCGGGATATATGGCAAAAACCTAGTGACAGATTCCCTTTAAGCTCTCATCTCTAGTGATCAGGACCCTAGAATTTTCTTCTGAGGTGGGTTTCCCTTTAGCTCTGCACCTACCTAGCATCACTGCATGGCTGCGGAAATAAAAAAATAAAAAAATAAATCTTTCTGAATTCTGAAGAGAAGGAGCAGTTGTGGAGTGTCTATATAATAGATGTAGAGGAGTGGGATGACGGCGGCCTGTGCTGAGCATTGCCCGGCTGATCGGGTGATGACTGATGGGTCACATGAATGAGTTATTACAGCAGAAACCGCACCCGTCCTGATAACTATTCCTGCAAGGAACCGGCCGTCCCTAACCCTGCAGCTACATAATAGAGATGCAAAGAAACAAGGAGAAAGAAAGGATGCAATGACAGGGATCACCAAGGAATAGCAAAAATATAGAATTTTATTAAAGACTAAACATACAAGACATGTTAAAAAAAACAACTAAAAAGCAACAATTGCCCCAATGAATAACAAAACCATTGCAAGGTACTGATATGGTTAATCCTCACATATATATGCCCAACTAGTCACAGAAAATCTGAATATATGACTACAGACTGCCCACCACAATATAATAAAGAGCAAGGTAGCAGCAAAGTATCTATTCACAAAGGCAATAATATCCAAATAAGCCTATAAAAATAGTGCCCATTATATAACCCCACAATGAAACCTGCCGCTGACACAATCGCCCCAAATGTGAAACAATACAATTGGATTGCTAAAAGAGCAAGCTAACGCTGTTAGGTCGGGCAGTAGAAAAAAATGATGTAACTACACCTGAACCATCAGGCAACCTACAGAAATGTGCATGGAGGATGTTGTTTTTACATAAGAGTTATGTATACAGAAAAGCTATATGTCCTATACAGGAAAAGTGTGGGATGAGGAGCTTACAAGACCACTAAAGTAAGACATTCACAAGCTCCTTCTGTATACTCCCTGGTGCCGGGGGTCCGACCCCACTGATCTTACACTGAGAATGTATGGAACTCCTGTAATGTCACCCTTCTTTTCTACAATGTAATCAAGGCATATTTATATGTCTGAACAAGACTTGTATCGACCCATAAAAGAAAAGAGCCCCAGCTCCACCATACTGAATCCCTGCACAGCGACGCTATCAGCCGTGCAGGGACACAACGCAGCTGCCGTCACTTATATAATGGCCGAATGTGCAGGGGAAAGCCACAACGGACCTCATTGTTCTGAAGGCTGCAGCGTATCCGAGCTATATGTGATACTACTCTGACATAGGGAAAGGGACAAAAACCCTTCAAATAGCAGGGAGTGACGTCTGATTAATATTTAGATTTGTATTGAACATAAAACCACAATCTTAGGACCATTACATACATTACCAGACTACTTTATAGATGATCAATTGCCAGCACAAGTTATATTACGCCCAAAATATCTCTGCAGCACCACCAAATTGCTGTATGAAAAATATGAGGAGTTATAGAAGTGTATTATCTGTACAGGTCCATATATCAGCCACTATTATGTGAAATATGTAATAAAATACACTATTATACATTATTAATGTTCTGTACCTTTAAAATTCTGTCACCATGGTAACGACAGTCATACTCAGCCAATAGGATTGCTCGGTTTGAATTTGAAAAAAAAAAAAACCTCCTATGTGGTCAGTTTGTTCCATCTCATCTGAGTGTGAAGACAGACACCTGCGATCAGCGAGAGATTCTAGGTATAAGACGTGATATAATCTAATGGACGGAGCCACATCCCATCACACGCACTCAGCGACCACAACTGACAGGAATCAGCCCATTTACCAGAGGAGAAGTCATTATTCCCCAACACATGATACGCTGAGACACCAGTGGGGGGCGCCACACTCATCACATCTCCCATCTGGAAGGATCCAGCGATCACTTCTAATGGGGGTCACTGCCCTTTTTTGGTGATTGCTGGAGTTTCCCGCGGTCGGACCCCACTGATCTATCAGTCGTCACCGAGCCCAGGGATAAGGGGATGACTTGTTCCATCTGATAATTCCCCTTTAATGAAGCTCAGATACAGAACAGTAAATATCCTACACATTTCCCAATTTGCCCTTTCCCCAGCAGAGCCCCCGAATTATTTATAGCCAATGTTTCTAAGACCAAAGAAATATCAGCCAATCACCAAACCCTCTGCTGACGCCTCCTGAGGTTTTATAGATTTTGGATACATTTCTACAAGAGAAGATATCAGCGGACACCATGGGGATGGAGTATTCTGCCAGCGTTGGAGCAGGTAGTATCCATCACTCACTCACCGTTCTCTATACTCTTGTTACATGGCTTTCTGGGGCTTTCATTAAACAGACTCATCTGTGGGGACATTTTCTTTCCTTTAATGCATATACTTGGTGGTAAATATTTTTCTGAGTTTTATTGAAAATTGTGCACAGTTTGCCTCCTGTACCCTCTGTGCTGTACTGTCTATTGCTGGCTGCAGAACTAGTTAACTGAGAATCCATCAGTGAGCTCCTTCTGACAGTCTTAACATACATACGTCCTCTTTGTACGGTGAGGATTGCTCCTAATATCTGGTTGTGTTTTCTGCAGATTACATCAGTCCTGAGGAACAGCTGAGGAGACTGGCATATTGTGTGAAGTTTCTCCCTTCTCCCCTCTACAAGAAGGAGGTCAGTGAGACGACTCAGGGCAACGCTACGGCCTCTTCTATAAGGTAGCTGTGTATTCGGATCTTCCTTGTAGCCTCCTAACTTCATCTCTTCTCTTCCAGCGCCTTATGCCGACCAACCCCATTGCCCAAAGAAGATGCATCGAAGAGTATAAAGCCAGGGAGAAAAGGAAGAGGGAAGAAAGGCGCAAGGAACTAAAAGAACGGCGCAAGTACCTGGATGAAGAGGAAGACGAGGAAGAAGAGAAGGAAGAAGAGGAGAAAGCAGCAAAGAAGATAAAGCTGGACATCATGGATTTAAGACAGAAGACACTAAAAGAACTGTGCGCCTACCTGGATGAAGAGGAAGAAGAGGAAGAAGAGAAAGAAGAGAAAGCAAAGAAGATGAAACTCCACATCAAGATCCCTAGGGGGGAAGTGACGGCCAAAGGCCAGAAAAGAAGACAACCGATCCCAACAACAAGAAGGAAGAAGGAGAACCAGACCAACTTCCGCCAGTACATCAACCGGTATTTGAGAGGAAAGAGGAACATCATGTGGACCATCCTGCTGGAACCTCTCTGCCGATAACATCATGACGCGCCCCCTGGGCCAGTGTTGTTTGGGGGATTACCCGGAGCCGGATCAGATGGGGGGTTGTAGTCTCCGAGTGGTGGTGACCCGGTCCGTGCCCAGGATGTCAAGCTCAGTGTGTGGCAGTCCTTACAGATGTTACTAGATGTTCTTTTATGTCGACTACGCCACCCGTTGATTTGCGGTCCATACGGCCGCCGCTGCAGCAGGGTCCGCTGAGGCTGGTGGTGTGTGTGCAGCTCTGGTAGTATAACCCCCAACGGGAGGGGTATAGCCTCAGGGGGTCAGTTGTAGAGGATGGTGGTTGTGGAGGTGCAGTGAGGATGGTAATGAGACTCAGAGTCGGGCTGTGCAGTTCAGGGTTTTTACTTACTGCTGTTGTGCTGGTCACTCCGACCTTGAGTGACCGCCCGAGCCGTGCTGCGTCCACCAGGTCCTGGACTCGGCCAACCCCCAAGTAATTCTGGAGCGTGGTCCTGAGATCCCTTTCTGACGTTCCTTCTCTCTGGCCTTCCCCACCAGGGATCCACCTATGTCCAGCTCCCTCGGGCCTCTTGTTGGTAAAACCCTTGTCTCTGGGTTCCCTGACCCTATGCTCGGTTTGCCTTCCGGGTGGATTTAGTGGGGGGTCGTGGCAGATCCTGCCCACGACCTCCGGTCTCTGGCTGAGGATTAGTGCCCTCCACCAGCTTGGGATCCGGTACCCTTGTGCCAACCCTTCACCCTTCTGGTTGTATTTGGGCTCTTGGGGTTCCCTCTTCTCCCCCTCTGGGTCCTTCTTTCTCCTCTCTCTCTCTTGGCCTGGGGCTGCTCTTCTCCTCTGCTTTCTTCCTCTGCCTCTGCAAAAGACTGACTGGTGACTGTCTGCCTGTCTGACCCTGATCTAAGATGGTTCCCACCTTATATACTCCCTCTATGTGTGAGCTCAGGTGACCAGCACCCAATGAGCTCCTAGCATTACCAAGACTGCTCCCCCTATCTGCTCCTACACTACTGGGATGTTCCACCCCCCTCCCACTCCAGCCAGGGACAGACACTGTCGTACCTGCACATTTCTCTAGTGGGAGTACCATTGATCTGTCCCCCGGAAATGGGATGTATGTAGTGCATGCAGCCTACTGAGCTCAGTTCCACACTCCATCCTTACCCGGGAGTGGAATACCACACCTCTGGCTGAGGTGCAATACCCCTGTAGCAGCCGAATCCTCAGGGTGCTACATTCCCCCCTGGTAAATCACAGCACGTCCTCGGGCTGTAAGAAAATAAAACATCCATAAACATACAATTTTTTTTTCATAACAACATAACACATAAAACATCATATATATATATCATCACTTTTAGCAGCAATAAAACTTTTTTATAAATATTCTTGCAAACTTTTCTTGTTCTTCCGGCCACGGTGCAACTTGTGACCGGGTAAAGTGCGACAGTCTCTTGTAGAAAAAACACAGCTTTCCTATAAAACCAGTAGAGGGCGCCTTAGAAAGCGCAACTATATACAAGGAGGAAGGTGGCCGCTCTCAGTCCTCGGCCAGGTAATGGAAATAGGGACACACGGGTAACAGTTCACACTTTGTCCCAACGGGGAACATATTTAACTCAGCAACAGTTCTGGTACCCCGACGGGTAACTATTTACAGTCTCTCTCTACCGTACTTCAACGACGGCGTCCTCCTGCTCCTTCTTTGGATTCTTCAGACCCGTCCGGGTCCTCTTGCTCCTCCTCACACCGCAGCTCCTCCTCCGTCAGGCGATGTACATGGAGGGCGTAGGGTCCTTTGGCACACTTGTGCCGGGTGAAGGTGACCTCGTCCCCTACATAAAGGTCATGACCTCTGTGTCCCTCCGGCAGATGGCTTTCTACGTCTCTGCGGGTGACAAAGACGTCGCCGGGGGTATGATGGTCTCTAATAAAGCCCCATCCGTGCTGCATATTGAATTTTATCACAGTCCCGGTGGTACGGGGACCATGCGCTGCACGGGGATCTCTCCTGGTCCGGCTCTTCTGCTCCGCGCTCCTTATCTGCGTTTGCTGTTCCCGGACCCGCCTCTCTCTCCGCTCCCTCTCGAAGACCTCGAGCTGCTGCCGGCAGCACTCTGCACGCTCCGCTGCGGCTGCCCGAGTCTCCTGAGTGAACCCCATGAGGTCTTCTCCGGTGGGGTCCCACTCAAACTGTGCCTCCTCTAGCGGGGGCTGGGTCCTCCTAGCGGGCTTCGGAGCCGGAATCAGGGGCTCACACAGGGGCCTTGCTCTTTGGAGTTCCAGTTCGTAGTACTCCTGGGGCCATATGAAGGGCTGCCCATCCGGGCACGTATGCTGGGCGAACAGGTCTTCACCCAGGTGCGGTACTTTAGATGTTATGGGCGCTGTGGTGGTAGCGGCTCCCGGATTGACCAGGCCTTGCGACCAGGCTTGGGGCACCCTAAAGGAAAAGGGCACCGTAAGAACGGCGGCGCCCGTGGTTACTCGGCCCTGCGACCAGGCCGGTGGCTCCGCGGAGGTAGGGGGCGCTGTTGGAATTGCGGCGCCCGGGTGTACTAGGCCTTGCGACCAGGCCGATGGTATTTCCTGCTTTGCCGCGCTCAGGGTCGAAGCGCGTGACGTCACAGGGGTCGCGGCCGCGGTTTCCGGTTGAGGTCTAGTCTGCGGCGGTGACGATGCAGCGACGGGCACGGCAGGGGGAACTTCGGGCTCTGCGACGGGGAGCTGGGGCAGGCACGCGGTTTCCCGACTCGGGGTAGAGACGTCCCCTTTACCTGCCTCCGTTCGTTCAGCTCCCTTCTCGGCGCCGTCTCCGGCCTTGAGTCCTCCTGCACCATCCTCAGAGGCGGTCTGTCTCCTCGTCTCGGGTGGCGTGCTCCGCTGACGGGTTTCGGTCTGCTGGGCCATCTCTCGGCTCCACTCCGCCAACGTCTCTCGCTGCACCTGGGCCATCCTCCGTGCGAGGCCCTCCAGCGCAGTCTGTGCACACTCCCGGTCTCGGGGGAGCTGTGCCAGGACCTCCACTAGGCCTAGTGGGGTTGTGGCTTGTAGCAGGCTCCTGACCACTGGGTCGGTGCTGCCTGTCTCTCCCTCCATCTCCGGGTATGCTTTCTCTGGACTCCTCTCCAGACTTCTTGTCTCCGGGTGCGCTCTCTCCAGACTGCTCCAGGCGGCACCCATCTTTGCTCTTTTGTTCTGTCTCCGCCCCCATTGAGGGTGGTCCCGGGGCAACTTAGTGATTGTCAGTTCCAGGGGCAGTTCTTTCACGCTGATGGACACCTCTAGCATCACAGTCTCTGTTGGTGGGCGCGGTTTCCGCTTTTGGCGCCATTCTTCGACCTGGCCCATGATGGGAGGTGGCTTCTTGCCACCCTCTGGCACGCCCATAATGGCGTCCGCTCTTCCAATGGCGGGAATCGTCTCCCAGTGGCGGGAAACTCCATGGATGGCGGGAAAAAACTGCAAATGGCGGGCAACCGGCGGGAATCGACCTGCGATGGAGTCTGATGGCGGGGACCCTCCGGAACCGGCGGGAGACTTCTTTTTGAGGTAACGGTGTACTTTTCTTCAGGCACGCAGTACCCGGTTGTTGCGGGCACGTTATCCTGCCGACTACGCCAAAGTTGACGCGCCCCCTGGGCCAGTGTTGTTTGGGGGATTACCCGGAGCCGGATCAGATGGGGGGTTGTAGTCTCCGAGTGGTGGTGACCCGGTCCGTGCCCAAGGTGTCAAGCTCAGTGTGTGGCAGTCCTTACAGATGTTACTAGATGTTCTTTTATGTCGACTACGCCACCCGTTGATTTGCGGTCCATACGGCCGCCGCTGCAGCAGGGTCCGCTGAGGCTGGTGGTGTGTGTGCAGCTCTGGCAGTATAACCCCAAACGGGAGGGGTATAGCCTCAGGGGGTCAGTTGTAGAGGATGGTGGTTGTGGAGGTGCAGTGAGGATGGTAATGAGACTCAGAGTCGGGCTGTGCAGTTCAGGGTTTTTACTTACTGCTGTTGTGCTGGTCACTCCGGCCTTGAGTGACCGCCCGAGCCGTGCTGCGTCCACCAGGTCCTGGACTCGGCCAACCCCCAAGTAATTCTGGAGCGTGGTCCTGAGCTCCCTTTCTGACGTTCCTTCTCTCTGGCCTTCCCCACCAGGGATCCACCTATGTCCGGCTCCCTCGGGCCTCTTGTTGGTAAAACCCTTGTCTCTGGGTTCCCTGACCCTATGCTCGGTTTGCCTTCCGGGTGGATTTAGTGGGGGGTCGTGGCAGATCCTGCCCACGACCTCCGGTCTCTGGCTGAGGATTAGTGCCCTCCACCAGCTTGGGATCCGGTACCCTTGTGCCAACCCTTCACCCTTCTGGTTGTATTTGGGCTCTTGGGGTTCCCTCTTCTCCCCCTCTGGGTCCTTCTTTCTCCTCTCTCTCTCTTGGCCTGGGGCTGCTCTTCTCCTCTGCTTTCTTCCTCTGCCTCTGCAAAAGACTGACTGGTGACTGTCTGCCTGTCTGACCCTGATCTAAGATGGTTCCCACCTTATATACTCCCTCTATGTGTGAGCTCAGGTGACCAGCACCAAATGAGCTCCTAGCATTACCCAGACTGCTCCCCCTATCTGCTCCTACACTACTGGGATGTTCCACCCCCCTCCCACTCCAGCCAGGGACAGACACTGTCGTACCTGCACATTTCTCTAGTGGGAGTACCATTGATCTGTCCCCCGGAAATGGGATGTATGTAGTGCATGCAGCCTACTGAGCTCAGTTCCACACTCCATCCTTACCCGGGAGTGGAATACCACACCTCTGGCTGAGGTGCAATACCCCTGTAGCAGCCGAATCCTCAGGGTGCTACAATCACATACGGCAATACCGGCTGGTAAGTATCAGACCACCAAATAACAGCAGGATAGTGTAATATAGTGGTAGTGTATCAGTATTAGTGTAATAAGAGTAATAATACTAGTGATAATAGTAAGAAATAAATAAAATAGTAATAAAATAACAGTAGTAATAGTAGTAGGTAGAATAGCAGTGTGATCCAGGGTCCAAGGACTGATCGCCTTTTCTCGGGGTCAAGAAGGAATTTTTCCCCTGTGACACAAATTGGCTGAAGGTGTCCAGGGGTTTTTGCCTTCTTCTGGATCAACACTGTAGTTATAGGTTAGTATTAGTAGTGATAGGAAAGAATAATAATAATGTAAAAATATAGCAGGTTATTAATAATAAGAAGAATATTAAATAGCTATATTTATAAAAATAAAAACATAAATTAAAATAACTCCAGTAGTACAATAAGTAATATATTAATTATACAACTAATAATAACATTATTAGGTTTGATCCAGGGTCCTAGGACTGATCGCCTTTTCTCGGGGTCAAGAAGGAATTTTTCCTCAGTGACACAAATTGGCTGAAGGTGTCCTGGGGTTTTTGCCTTCTTCTGGATCAACACTCTAGGTATAGGGTAGTATTAGTAGTGATAGGAAAGTAGAATAATACTGTAATAAGATAGCAGGATGTTAATAATAGTAAGAATATAAAAATAATTATAGTGTTGTTTTGATTATTTTAAGTAGTTATAGAAAAGTTAGAATAGCAAAGTAATAAGATAGCAGGACATAAATAATATATAATCTATAAAAAGTACAAAAACCTAAATTAAAATACTAATAACTGCAGTAGCAGTACAATTAGTTGTGTAATATTAATAAGAATTATTAATAACTAGTAATAACATTATTAGATTTGATCCAGGGTCCTAGGACTGATCGCCTTTTCTCGGGGTCAAGAAGGAATTTTTCCCCTGTGACACAAATTGGCTGAAGGTGTCCTGGGGTTTTTGCCTTCTTCTGGATCAACACTAAGTATAGGGATTTTAGTAATACCATTATCATAAACACAAGAGTAATAAAAAATTATAAAACTAATTAAAAAATGAATTATAACAGGTACAATTGATTGCATTAGTACAGTAATAATAAACATTAAAAATGGTGGTCCCAGTTAGTAAGTTAGTGTAGTGTTAGTGTAGGGACCCATCTGAAGAGGTCGCCTTGACGGTGGCAGATGGGCTCGCACAATTTGCTCAAAGTGTGCGCTAAGTACCTCATATTTCTATGTACAGGAGATCTAGCAGTAATACCATTCAGGAGATAGGTATTTGTGTACACACATTTTGTTATATACTTTTGCGCCGCACACAGGGCAGGTATACAGGTACAGGATGCTCATATGTAGTGAGAGTGTTGCAGTAATATTATAACTGGGCCTTAAGGGTAAAATGTTGATAACTACAGGTCCTGGAAACACATCAGAAACTAGAACCTGTAAGTAACTGGTTCCCTGCTAGTGATTAATATGTAAAGGGCAATCTGGTACCAGGACCCGCGTTATAGGACACATTATCATCAGGCAGGTGCAGTCAGGACTCTTACAAGATCTGCGGCAGTCGTGTGGCGGTATAACACAGTCCCGCTCCTGCCTCAGGCGCCAGCAGTGGAGCCAACCCTGATCCTGGCAGCTTAACCCCTTATATGACACAGTCAGTGGCTTTCACAGCATTTAGGCACTTAAGACCGGAGAGGGAGGCGCGATCATGGTGCCGATGAGTTTCTATGGCAGCCGAGATCTAACAATGGACCCCATGACGGCCATCTTACTGCTCTTATTAGTCCCGGCTGAGGAGAGGTCTATGAGGACACCGGTCAGAGTTATGTCGCCTGCTCTGCAGCTATTAGAAATATCTAGGGCTGATTAGTTTGCTATCTGTAAATCGGATCTAGCCCTGCCCCCCCCAGCAGCACTGGGCTACCACTGGTGTGATCAGGGCTATTGGGCTCCTAGATTGGGCAGAGGAGCTCAGTCTTCAGCAGGAGCTGGCTGAGGAGAGCGGAGCGACTTGCATGGGGCTGCTGCACAAGAAGCAGCTCACAAGGTGGAGATTTATCCGGAGACGTGGTACCCGGGCTGTCATCTGCTTTGCAGGCTGCATAGTCGCTGCCTCCTAGGACCCGAACTTCACCCCTAACAGGCACAGCAGAGCTCGGACAGCTGCAAGTGCCGGAGAGTGGCTGATTAGTGACTGCTGTGTCTCCTGCACTCAGATAAGAGCGGTACAGAGCGGGGGCTCAGTAATGGTGAATACGGGAAGTGTCCACCCCTCACATGCCCTATATGTGGCCCCCAGAGGTAAAGTCTTCCCTGTACCCAGCGTCTCCTCCCGCCTTCACTGCTGGCGTGCGCCATTGCTTAGAGGGGATGTCTGAAGATAACAAGTTACATACATAGTAACATAGTTTTTAAGGTTGAAGGAAGACTAAGTCCATCTAGTTCAACCCATAGCCTAACATGTTGATCCAGAGGAAGGCAAAAAAAAACCCTGTGGCAAACACTAAGCTCCACATTGGGGAAAAAAATTCCTTCCCGACTCCATACGACAATCAGACTAGTTCCCTGGATCAACGCCCTATCATGGAATCTAGTTTTTGCAACCTGTAATATTATACTTTTCAAGAAAGGAATCCATGCCCTTCTTAAATTTTATTAGTGAATCACTCATTACAACATCATGAGGCAGAGAGCTCCATAGTCTCACTGCTCTTACAGTAAAGAATCCCTGTCTGTGATTATGATTAAACCTTCTTTCCTCCAGACGTAGAAGATGCCCCCTTGTCCCCGTCTCTGGCCTGAGTAAAAAGATCAGTAGACAGGTCTTTGTACTGTCCCCTCATATACTTGTACATAGTAATAAGATCACCCCTAAGCCTTCGTTTTTCCACAGTAAATAACCCCAAGTGTAATAACCTGTCTTGGTATTGCAGACCCCCCAGTCCTCTAATAACCTTGGTCGCTCTTCTCTGCACCCGCTCTAGTTCAGCTATGTCTTTCTTATACACCGGAGACCAGAACTGTACACAGTATTCTAAGTGTGGTCACACTAATGACTTGTATAGAGGTAAAATTATCTTCTCCTCATGAGCATCTATGCCTCTTTTAACGCATCCCATTATTTTATTTGCCTTTGCAGCAGCTGCCTGACACTGGCCACTAAACATGAGCTTGTCGTCCACCAATACACCCAGGTCTTTTTCAGTGACAGATTTATCCAGTGTTTTACAATTAAGCATATAATTATACATTTTATTTCCTCTGCCCAAGTGCATTACCTTACATTTATCCCCATTAAAGCTCATTTGCCATTTATCAGCCCAAGCTTCTAGTTTACATAGATCCTCCTGTAATATAAAATTGTCCTCCTCTGTATTGATTACCCTGCAGAGTTTAGTGTCATCTGCAAATATTGAAATAGTACTCTGTATGCCCCCTACAAGGTCATTAATAAATATGTTAAAAAGAAGGGGGCCCAATACTGACCCCTGTGGTACCCCACTGTTAAATGAGACCTAGTCTGAGTGTTTTCCATTAATAACCACCCTTTGTTTCCTATCACTGAACCAATTCTTAACCCACATACATATATTTTCCCCTATCCCCATTGTTCTCATTTTATGTATCAACCTTTTGTGTGGAACCGTATCAAAAGCTTTTGAAAAGTCCATATACACAACATCCACTGCATTTCCTTGGTCCAGTCCAGAACTTGCCTCCTCATAAAAACTGATCAGATTAGTCTGACAGGAACGGTCCCTTGTAAACCCATGTTGATATTGGGTCATGAGGCTATTCTTCTTCAGATACTCTATTATAGAATCTCTTAGGAAACCCTCCAGGATTTTTCCCACAGTAGAGGTTAAGCTTACCGGCCTATAATTTCCAAGTTCGGTTTCTGTCCCCTTTTTGAATATTGGCACCACATTTGCTATACGCCAGTCCTGTGGTACAGACCCTGTTATTATGGAATCTTTAAAGATTAAAAATAATGGTCTATCTATGACATTACTTAATTCCTGCAGTACTCGCGGGTGTATCCCATCCGGGCCTGGGGATTTGTCAACTTTAGTTATCACTTATCCACAGGCTCAGTGATCACTTACTGATCGTGGGGTCTGACCACTGCGAACCATCGTCTGATCGGGAAGGAGCGGAAAGTCAGGGAACAACTGCAGCTCCATTCATTCTCTATGGGGCTCTGGAAAAAGCCGAGCTCAGCACTTGGATGCCACATAAGGAATGAATGGAGCAGATCCTGGAGTAATAACATGTCCTCCTCAGCTTTCTGTCTGTGTAAGTGGCTCAGCCCTCGTCTCCCCTTCTGTTCCCGACTTCTGTTTTGTTCCCTGTGGACTTTCTCTCAGTCCTCTGCAGCCATTATGTGTGTAGACAACTTCAAAAAGAAAAAGTAGCAGAACATCAGTCATCTAATAATCCACGATATTCAGGGGGGAAAACAAAACGGTGATGTTCTTACACAGTCGCCTCCTCTTGAGCTGATGAAGATGTCGGTGGCAGCACATTGCGGTTTGTGTTCTCTGCCTGAATATCGCGGATTATGTGACGTCCTGCAGCTTCTCATCATCCATGTTGGGCTGTTGGACGACGTGTGGACGCTCGGCTTGTTGGATTCTTGTGTTACTACCAGCACTGACTTTATATTGTGACTCCTGTGCCGATTCCCATTTCTAATTGCAGCGTGTTATACCAGCACGTGACGGCTGCCACAATCACGTGACGGCTGCCACAATCACATGACGGCTGCCACAATCACGTGACGGCTGCTACAATCACGTGACGACTGTAGCGTCGGCGTCCCTGCCTCCTGCTAGTCTGGGACGCCGTTCCCCTCACCTCTCCGCTCCGTGCCCGGCGTCTTCCTCCCGCTCTGCTGGCAGCGCACGCTGCTTCCCGGTCAAGGTGCTTAGGGCGCGCGCTCCCTCTCTCTTAAAGGGGCTGCGCGCGCCGTCCTAAGGAGTCCCCGGCCAATGGCCGGAGGACCTCACCATATATAAGGCACCTCCTCCAAAATGGAGGTGCCCGAGCTCTGTTGTTGCAAAGCCTTTCAACTCTGCTTCAGCCCTCAGGTCCCGTTGCCTGATACCTGCCTGATATCTGCCTGATTTCTGTCTACCTGCTTGCAATCCTGTGGTCCGACAGTCTGCCTACCAGAACCTGCCAGTCTGTCTATGGATCAGTCCGCCTGCGGACCAGGAACTACCTGCCAGATACCTGCCTGCCTGTCCAGAGACTCTTACCCGCTCACCTGGGAGCGCTCACCTGGGAGCGCTCACCTGGGAGTGCTTACCTGCTACCCGCCTGCTAGCCTACCTGGAGGCTTAGCCGTCACTTGCTGTGACCACCTGCCTGTCCAGAGACTCTCACCCGCTCACCTGGGAGCGCTCTCCTGCTACCTGCCTGCTAGCCTACCTGGAGGCTTAGCAGTCACTTGCTGTGACCACCTGCCTGTCCAGAGACTCTTACTCGCTCACCTGGGAGCACTCACCTGCTACCTGCCTGCTAGCCTACCTGGAGGCTTAGCCGTTACTTGCCGTGACCACCCGCCTGTCAAGACACTGTCCCCGTCACTTGCCGTGACCACCCGCCTGTCAAGAGACTGTCCCCGTCACTTGCTGTGACCGCCCTGCCCTTCTACCCTGAGACTGTCCTTGTCACTTGCAGTGTCTACCTACCCGCCTTCCCTGGGAGCCACCCGCTTCCTTACAAGGACTACCCTTTGTATAGTAGCTCAGAGGTTCCACCTCCCACACCCGTTACAGTTTGCTCAGGCCATGGAACCCGGTGGCACCCAAGCTCCCTCGCTCTCGGACCTATGTCATGAACTTTCCCGTCAGAGGTCCCAACAGGAGTCCATCCTGAGTCACCTGCGTAGTGTTAACTCTCACCTGGACACACTGACTGTCTCATCGGGAGCTGCTTCCACTCGCACACTTACTACCCCGGCGCCGCCGCTGCACAGCAATACCATAGCATCCCTTCCCGGTCCCCGTCTCTCCGCCCCGCCTCGTTTTGGCGGAGATCCCGGTCAGGCACGGGGCTTCACTAACCAGTGCACTCTGCACTTCGAACTTTTGGCACATCAGTTTTCCACCGACTGAGCCAAAGTAGCCTTCATCATGTCCCATCTCACGGGGGAGGCGCTGGCTTGGCTAAATCCTCTATGGGAGAGAGGAGATTCCCTGGTGTCCAACCTGCCAGCCTTTCTCACGGCTTTCCGGAAAGTCTTCGACGAACCAGGACGGAAGACCTCATCCGCCTCATCTCTGCTACGCCTCCGTCAAGGAAGTCTCACCGTGGGCCAATATGCCATACGGTTCCGTACCCTTGCTTCGGAGCTTGCCTGGGATAATGACGCCCTGGTGTCCGTCTTCTGGGAGAGTCTGTCCGGCCGTATTAAAGATGAACTCGCCGGTCGGGACATTCCTACCACTCTCGACGACTTAATAACACTCGCCACCCGGATTGACATCCGGTTCCAGGAGCGCACCAAAGAGGTCACCCGTGAGAGGAGGTTTCCACGCCTTGCCCCTACCTTTCAGAAACCCGTCACTTCCTCCGTTCCTCCTCAGGCGCACTCACCCGAGCCTATGCAGGTCGACCAGACCAAGATGGTCAAAACCCGTCAAGAATTACGCTGTGCCGAGGGGAGCTGCTTCTACTGTGGCAGTAAGGAGCACCGGATCCGTTCCTGCCCGGAGAGGTCGGGAAACGCCTGTGTCTAGGATCGCTCAGAGAGGTCGTCCTAGACACGAGTAAACCCTCTCCATCTCTGATGCTGTCGGTCTCTATCATCTGCGGGGAGAACAGTTTCTGTGAACTAGCTCAACTTGACTCTGGAGCTGCCGGAAATCTCATTTCTCTATCCCTGGTAGAGAAATACCACATTCCCACCAAACCCCTGGCTGTACCCTTATCTGTCGCCTCCGTGGATGGGGGTCTCTTACCGCATCCCATTCAACTCATCACCGAATCCATAACTCTGCAGGTGGGAATGCTGCACTCTGAAAGCATCTTCTTCCATGTTCTGCCTGGACTCTCTCACGCCCTCTTGCTAGGCCTACCTTGGCTCCAGAAACATGCACCCGTGCTTGATTGGCAGACCGGAGAAGTCCTTCGCTGGGGAGAGGACTGCCATAAGACTTGTTTAGTTCCCGTTCTTCCTGCCTGTCCTTCTCCTACCCCAGCCAATCTACCCGGCCTACAGGTTCCCTATTGGTCTTATGCGGATGTCTTTAATAAAAGAGAAGCAGAGACATTACCCCCTCATAGACCATACGATTGCCCAATCGACCTGATACCTGGCGCTACTCCTCCCCGTGGGCGTTTTTACCCTTTGTCCGCTGCTGAGACCCGGTCCATGTCTGAATATATTGAGGAGAATCTGGCCCGGGGATTTATCCGGAAATCTACCTCCCCGGCGGGAGCAGGCTTCTTCTTCGTCAAAAAGAAAGACGGCTCACTCCGTCTAGACATTAGAAACGTATCGTCACATTTAATGTCGGAGGTGTAGATCACTTTAAGAGAATTTCCGTCCCGTCCTGTAATGAGCCATGTGAGCTCCTTGTCTGATCAGGATAACAGAGGGGTGGAATGTATTTGTACACATGACAGATTAGTTGTTGGCTTCTCGGGTTTGGGCTTTGGACGCTGTAGGCCTCGTCTTTACAATGTACTGCCTCCTCTCTGTTTACAGCCTGGGAAGACACATGATAAGTTCAGGTAATATGATCTGTAGGAAAAAAATGGGTGAAGCCAGACTGCGGGACTAAGTTTAGATCAAGTGCGTCAGTAACCTTTATCTCACCAAACAGGTCACAGTCGTTCACGTTCATTTCAGATCTCACATGTACAAATACACATGAATGAGCACGGTCATGCACTGTGGACTTGTGGCCTGAGGCCACGGCCCCACTATCAGTAATCGGTCAGTATTTTTTCTCAGGAGTGGGAGCCAAAACCAGGAGTGGGTGATAAATGCAGAATTGGTGACTTGTTTCTATTAGACCGTTTCTCTGATTGTTCCTCACCTGGTTTTGGCTCCCACTCCTGAGAAAAAATACTGACCGAATACTGATAGATAGTGTGGCCAATCATCAGCGTCAGGCCACAGCCCCACTAACAAGTCCACCGGTGCTCATATAAAGCCTTTTCAAAAGGGCCGATACAAAGTGTACCAAGATGGTTGCTTATTGTCGGCAGCACGTCCTGTTTACATGGGCAGATGAGATGACTATAAACAATCCAATCAGGCGATGGATGAGTCTTTTTCTAAATAATACATTGTTCCTGGTTAATAATATTTTTTTAGGACTTGGACCTCCTAAAATTAGGACTTTAAAAATCCTAAATATTTTCACCGTGATAGTGATGCTCATAGTCAGTCTCCTCTCATATGCCACAGCAATTCCAACAGTAAAGCGTTGTCCCAAACACAAGAGTACTTCAGCCGAGTGTCTCTGTGTTCTCTATAAGAGAACCGCAGTCCTACATCTTTGGTGATAAGCTATCTCCAGGGAAACAGAAGGATCAATAGTTCAAAATCGGACATGTCGGACACTTTAGAGGTATTCTCATCTCCAAAATCCTATCCCAATATGTAGTAGGTGTAATAATATTAGCAAATACCTACAATTATAAATGTAGGATAGTTCTTCTGACTAGCTATGTCACTTACCCCATGTGCAGGGCATTGCAGTAGCTTAGGTATTCATTGTTACGACCACTAAGCGTAACTATGTGTGGTCGTAACCATGGATGCCTAAGCTACTGCAATGCCTTGCACATGGGGTAAGCAACATTGCTAATCAGAAGGACTATACTACATTTCTAATTGGAGGTATTTGCTAATATTATTATTACACCTACTACATATTGGGATAGGATCTTGGAGATAGGAATACCCCTTTAACTTCCCCAACAATCAGTTGTCTGGGCCCCAATACACATTTGAGTTTCAGCTGAATCTGTCAATATCGGTGGGATAGGTCAACATTAGTCTAATATGTATGGTGGGCCTTCAGTTAGATATTTTGGTTCTAATACAGCTAAATATACCAGTAGAGTTTATACAATGGGCTCTGTGCTGCTTTATAATGGTCACCCCAGAGTTTGAAGCCCCCGTAGATCCCAGTATACCACACAATAGAACATTTGCTGCATTTTACAACAGTTTGGCTTTTGTAGATTCTTATTTCCATAAAGAACGGATGCAGCCAAATATCCCAGAATACTAAGAATTATTCAGGAATGGTTCCTTGAATAGTCAGGTATTTTCTTTTTTTCCTCGATGTCCTGGAAAGAGGTGAAGGCTCAGCAGGAGAAGCTCCGAGATGATCATTCCATCATAATGTGTCATTGTCGAGTCTTCAGATGTGGTCCTCTCCCCGCGTGGGGTTTTCCTTTTAGGAGGAAGCTTTATATTTACCACGTCAGTGTTATGCATTGTTACTTATTTTTATGTTATGTGAATGTTTTATACACGAGAACATTGACCACTGAGCCTTTATTATAGAATTCTCGGTAAAGCTACTAAATATAGCCTAATGATTGTTATAGCAGAAGATGGAGTCCCTCAAGTTTAAAGGCCCCATCTATGCTATATAAGTCTGACAGTTATTTTAGGTAAAAAAACAGCAAGCTGAAATGTTCCTTCTTGTATCAATAGCGTGTCCTTGCTAAAAAGATAACGTGATTCTCCCTGGCCTGATGTTTCTTCTTGTAGTAATAATGTGTTCTTGCAGAAAGATGAAATGAGCTTGCTAACTAGATAAGTCTAATTAAATATTTTAAAGCATACAGAAACTAGTTTTTTTCACTTGTTCAGCTAAACTGTATAATCGAACCATATATGGCAAATCCGTTTCCTGCCTTTAGGGTGTATATTAGCCCTGTGTTTTGTAATAAAGTTTTTAGAGTATGTTTAGACACAAACATCCTGTCCTGTGTCTTCATTCTCTCCGAGCTCGTAATCCAAAGGATAGAAGACCCAAAATTCAGTGACGACAGCTGGCGCCTCGAACAGGGACCTTGAGTTAATCTACCCAAGGGTGCTCGACCGGTCCGAGACGTGGGACGAGTGAAGCTCTCTGTTGGTGATATATACAGCGCTGAGGTAAGAATAACTGTTATATTCTACCTAATTATATCACTGCATAGAAGAGACTCCCTCACCCCCGAGCGGTCGGCTCCCCAGGTAATTCAACAGATTGTTGTCTGGCTCAGGTCCCTTTGAACCAGTAGAATCCCTCAGATAAATTGACAGTCCTGCCTTCTATCCTTTGGAGAATTTAATGAAAGTATGGATCCGATGATTGTGTTGTGGATGTGTCCCGGGATTGATGTTTTTGGTCTGTTTTTCTGGTTGGCGTATAAGTCCTAGAGAGGCTAGTAGTGGAATGGTTCAGAAACCTTTGTGGCCCATTGTCTAAGTGACTGAGGAGTCTCTTCTAGGTGAGGAGAACCGAAAAAAATGGGGAACCAAAATGCCAAGGAAGGCATTATAGCCAAAGACTTAGTGGTACGCAGAGAAGGGAAACAGGCACTGATTGGAATTGACAAAATATTGTGTAAAGCGGGAATGAATGAGAATGGAGAGATGAATGGAGAGAAATGGAAATCCTTCTTTAACTCCTATCATGGATGGTTGAAAGATAAGGGTCTGTTGAAGACAGTAGATGTATGGATGAATGCATGCGCTTATTTTGAAGGAAAGATTGAAGAATTAGGAGACGGACGTTACAGACTGACAAAAACTGGAATGACAGATTTTCCTCCCTGTCCGCTCCCGACGTCACCCCCACCCCAGTACCAGAATTCCCAGGAACCTAAATGTTGGGTTTACCCCAGATGTGGACAACAGAACCCCTTGACAGTAGACATCTGTGTGGCATGTGGAGGACCGAGACCCCACCCAGCTAGTCTATTCCCAATGAGGATGGTAGTTGTGCCAGCAGCACCAGCAGCAGCAGGGGGGGATGCAGTGGTTCCAGGTCAGGAAGCTCGTACAATGTTAATGTATAGACCATGGAGTCCTTCAGAGCAGTTGGCACTGATCTCCCAGCTGCCAGATCCGTCCCAGTCCCCTATGGGTTTTGCTAGAATGATCACCACCATACAGGATACGTATCATGCCACTAGAATAGATCTGCAGGGGGTAATTAAGGGAAAATTGGCAGATGAAGCCCGCTATGATAGGTTGATAGATGAGACAAAAAAACAGTATGCCAATAGGACCGGACCCGTAGATGCAGAATCTAATGATGCAGCAGCTGGAGTCCTATTCGCAGCAGCGTTGGTAAAAGCATGTCAAGACAGGCAAGCAGAAAAGCAAGTTACACTAGAAGATAGGATCTTCCTCCTTTCCCTGCACTCTAAGGATTATTTCTATGCACTAAAGAAAACCTGGTCAGAAATGGGGTTCAACCCCGGGAATAAGACTAGTGAGAGGGTATTAGCAAGTGCTTTCATGAATGGACTAAAGAAAGAGATTGCAGAGAAGGTAAAAGAAAGTAGACCGGACTAGAGATCAGTGAAGGCAGAAGATTTAGCTAGAATAGCTCAGGGGGCACAGCATGACATAGCGCAGGCAAAAAGAGCTGCCAGAATACATATAGTAGAGACGACCCCCAGAAACAACAGAGGCAGAGGACAGACTGAAGGAGAAGGACAGAGACTATGTTACGGATGTAAAAAGCCAGGACATTTTAGAAAGAACTGTAGGACCAACCCGTATCCAAATGCTCAGAGTACGGGTCCTCTAGCCGACCAAACAACGCCCCCATAGGATGAGGGAAGCTTGCACATGAACCCCCTCATCTCCTTACCCCCAACTCCCAGTTGTATAGTGCAGGTGAACCTACCAGGGGGACATGAAATCGATTTCCAAGTAGATACGGGGGCCGACAATTCAGTAATTACGCAAGGTGATTGGCCATATACTGACACTGATTTTTCACATCATGTCATTGCCACCCCCTTCAATTCCCCGTCTGTCCTGCTTCCTGTCACTAAAAGAATTCCCCTGCAAATTCAAGGAGCTACTGTACATAGCCAGCTCATGGTATCGCCCCGAGGCCAATGTAACCTTTTGGGAAATGATGTGTTGTCCCAATTACAAGCACATATTGAGTATCATCCCGATGGCACTGTCACCATGACCCCAGGTTTAAAACCAAGTACCCTTTGCAAAATTATGTCACTAGATATTGCCAGCATAGAAGAGACAAATGAGTTTCCCCCGATATTGGAGCAGGCTGTACCACATGATTTTTGGGCCTCAGGCAAAACAGATGTTGGTAGGTTAAGAGTTCAACCAGTAATGGTGAAATTAAAACCAGGAGCCATCTTGCCTCAACAGAAGCAGTATCCCCTTAGCTCGGCTCAGGAGAATGCCATAGCCCAGCAGGTCCAAAAATTACTACAGAGAGGAGTCCTAGTCAAAACCCAGTCCCCTTGCAACACTCCCCTGTTCCCAGTAAAGAAAAAGAGCGTGCCAGGACAACCAGCCGCATATAGAATGGTCCATGACCTCCGGTTGGTTAACAAAGCCACAGAACTTCTAACACCAGTTGTGCCCAACCCGCATACTCTTCTGTCACAGATACCTTCTAATTCTCTTTGCTTTTCAGTGGTTGATTTGGCAAATGCATTTTTCAGTGTACCATTACATCCTGACTGCCAGTACCTGTTTGCTTTCACATTCCAGGGTAGTCAATATACATGGACAGTGTTGCCACAGGGTGCCCAGAATTCACCCACAATGTACACTGCAAGCCTGCAGGAAATACTGGAGGGATGGTCTGAACCACATATCGTTGCTCTGCAATATGTCGATGACCTGCTCATTTGTGCCCCCTCCAGGAAACAATGTCATAGTGCAACTATATCGCTTATGTTGTTTCTCTATCACGCTGGCTGCAAGGCATCGAAAGATAAGCTTTAGTTTTGTAAATCTTCAGTCACCTTTTTGGGACATTGCATTACACCAGGAGCTCGTCATTTAACAAATGCACGCAAACAAGCAGTACAGGCATTCACCGTCCCCATTAATGTTGCAGCCCTCAGAACTTTTCTTGGACTTGTTTCCTATTGCAGACAGTGGATTCATGCCATCTCTGTTTTAATGCAGCCCCTCTATGACTGTCTTACCCCAACACCTTTTGTACTAACATCAGAGGCAATAGACTGTTTTTATTCTCTCAAGAACCGTATTTTGGCCGCTCCAGCTTTGGGTA
Source organism: Phyllobates terribilis (assembly GCF_046119375.1). Taxonomy (NCBI): domain Eukaryota; kingdom Metazoa; phylum Chordata; class Amphibia; order Anura; family Dendrobatidae; genus Phyllobates; species Phyllobates terribilis. Next base: position 291,532 of record NW_027363572.1, on the reverse strand, counting down.
CCCCTAATTATGAGCTCCCATTTACTCTGTACCTTCATGAACAAGCTGGACATGCAGCAGGAGTTTTAACTCAAACACACGGTGATAATCAGAGACCTGTTGCCTACTTTCGTGGCAGATTGGATGCGGTAGCCAGAGGTGCACCATCCTGTGTACGTGCTCTGCATGCTGTTGGACTATTACTCCATAAATCCGCAGACATTGTTCTTGACCACCCGCTCACCGTTCTAACACCTCATGATGTCTACACTATATTGAATCAAGTGCAACCCGCTCACCTCTCAGCAGCACGTCATCTCAGGTTACAATGTGCACTGTTAATGCCTCCCAATGTTTCTTTACAGAGGTGTACTACCCTGAATCCAGCAACTTTGTTACCTCTCTCGGATCTAAAGGAGGAGTCAGGTACTGTGCTTTTTAAGGAAGATCCAAGAGAGGAAGTTCCTCATGACTGTGTACAAATGATGGCACAAGAAACGGCAGGTTTACCTACTGGATTTGAACATGAATTACAAAATGCAGATTTTGAATTTTTTGTAGATGGATCCCGTCATCAGGACGATTCAGGTACCTTCCATACTGGATATGCAGTTGTCTCCCTCAATGCAGTAATCAAGGCAGAACCAATGCTCCCACACCAGTTGGCTCAAGAAGCTGAACTTAGGGCCCTAACCGAGGCCTGTAAACTAGCGGAAGGTAGTATTGTTAACATTTACACAGATTCTAGGTACGCATTCGGTATATCGCATGATTTTGGTCCAATATGGAAGTCAAGAGGTTTCCTGACGGCAGCAGGACACCCCATTAAGAATGCTGATGCGGTCCAGCAGTTAATTGATGCGCTACAACTACCTAAACAAGTAGCTGTCATAAAGGTAAGAGCACATACCAGACGCACCGACCAGGTAAGCAGAGGAAATGCGATGGCAGATGCAGCGGCAAAAACAGCAGCCTGTAAGCCGCAACAAGGGTCAACAGTACGTCAGTTAAGTGCCCCTAAAAACCCCTTTGTGTCGGAGGACATCTTATCCCAAATGCAGGCTCAGGCTCAAAAGGAGGAGGTTGATAAGTGGTTAAAGGAAGGTGCATGCCTGAATGAAGCAAATGGGGTATGGGGGAAAGGGACACGATGATGACTTCCAAGGGCACTGTACCCAGCAGCTGCCCAGATACTACATGGGCCGACACACCAATCTAAAACGGGTGTGATGAGTGTGATGCAGAAACATTGGGTGGCACCAGGATTCTCCACCTGTATTGAAAACCTGGTACAAGGGTGCATGATATGTGCTACACATAATCAGGGTAGAGTAGTTAAAACACCACCCAAACACACACCCCGGCCCCTCTATCCATTCGAGAGACTGCAAATTGATTATATTCAGCTGCCAAAGTCAGGATCATGGGAATATGTGTTGGTTTGTATTGATTTGTTCTCAGGATGGCCAGAGGCTTTCCCGATTGCCAAAGCCACGGCTGCGGCAACCGCAAAGAAACTGCTTGCGGAGGTGGTCTGCAGGTATGGGGTACCAGAGGTAATTGAGAGTGACAGAGGTACACACTTCACAGGTGAAATAATGAATGAAGTCATGTCAGCTCTAGGAATTCAACAAGCATTCCATACCCCATATCACCCACAAAGTAGTGGTAAAGTGGAAAGACTGAATGGGACATTGAAATTAAAAATTCAGAAAGCCATGGCTGAGACAGGAAAACCATGGCCGGACTGTTTACCACTTGCTCTGTTTTCAGTAAGATACACGCCTAATAGAAAGACTGGACTCTCTCCATATGAGATATTGTTTGGCAACGTACCCAGCCTAGGGTGTTTCTATCCGCAAGCATTAGAAATGAACAACCATGTGCTAAGTTCCTATGTGAGGACTTTACACAAAAAGATTAAGCAAGTACATGATAATGTCTTCAGTTCTCTTCCAGATCCAGATCAAGACTCTAGCAGCCATACGCTGCAACCTGGAGACTGGGTGGTTATAAAAAGACACGTGAGGAAAAGCCTAGATCCACGGTTTGATGGACCCTTTCAAGTTCTGCTGACCACAAGCACAGCCGTTAAGTTAGAGGGAAAAGAGACCTGGATCCACGCGTCCCATTGCAAAAAGATACTAGGAGAACCAGCGGACAAAGACTGATGACATTGTTTATACTTACCTGCATCCTTGCGACCACAGGTGCATGGACTAGGTTAGGCACCATGGATGGAGACGACAATAGATTCATTAGACACCATCTTGCTCTAATCGATGGACTAAAGGAGCAAAACCAGACCATTGCTAATTGTTGGATATGTACACATGCCCCTGTGACGTCCACTAGCATACCCTTTCTCGCTGTCCCAGTCTCATGGGAAGAGATAAACTTTTGAGTGAACTGTTCAGATACTTTGGCCAATAATTCCACACAGAGATTTTCCTTTCTAAATCCCGCAAATTGGTTTAAAGGTATTGGTGGGTGGTTGGCTGGTATAGTACAAGCTATTTTACAGGTTTTGCTAATGTGTCTTGCGGTTTATTTGGTTTTTAAGCTTTTTTTAATGTGTATTCAGCGTTGTACTAAAAGAAAACATAGAAATTCGTATTGATAAATGAAGGAACAAAAGGATGGAATGTTATAGCAGAAGATGGAGTCCCTCAAGTTTAAAGGCCCCATCTATGCTATATAAGTCTGACAGTTATTTTAGGTAAAAAAACAGCAAGCTGAAATGTTCCTTCTTGTATCAATAGCGTGTCCTTGCTAAAAAGATAACGTGATTCTCCCTGGCCAGATGTTTCTTCTTGTAGCAATAATGTGTTCTTGCAGAAAGATGAAATGACCTTGCTAACTAGATAAGTCTAATTAAATATTTTAAAGCATACAGAAACTAGTTTTTTTCGCTTGTTCAGCTAAACTGTATAATCGAACCATATATGGCAAATCCGTTTCCTGCCTTTAGGGTGTATATTAGCCCTGTGTTTTGTAATAAAGTTTTTAGAGTATGTTTAGACACAAACATCCTGTCCTGTGTCTTCATTCTCTCCGAGCTCGTAATCCAAAGGATAGAAGACCCAAAATTCAGTGACGACATGATAATATACAATCACGTTTGTTGTACTTGCGGAATTTTATTCTAGTGGTTTCCTGCTTCCTGACTAATTGTGATTTAGATTAAATACTATCTGACCACGGTCACTTGTGAGGTCCGAGTACTATCTACGTCTTATACGAGTGTTGATCATGTTAAGGAATATATCAGCTAGAAATTTCTGTAATTATTAAAACCAGACATTTATATTCTTTTTTATCAATAGGTTTTTAATTTCTGATTGTCAAGATTTTTCTAATTGTATTCTCTCTAAATGATCAGGCGGCAATATTACCTGAGCTGATAAGCCTTACAGTGGATATATGGACCACTTTAGACTGTGGATGTTCACTGGGTTATAGGCATGCTCTCTGACCTGTGCAGAGGTCATTGTGCAGAGAGGGGGGAGAAGGTCAGCTGAGACCATCGCCTTTTGTGAATGGTGGATCCTGTATTATCTATATGACAAGATGTTACCTTTTATTTTAATCCTGTCTGTGATGATAATAAGATGGCTGCTGAGAATCTCTACAGAACAGGCAGGGTAAGCCAATGCTGAGACTTAATATGCATTTACACTGAAAGATTATAAACGAGAGCTGCTGAGAAGTGGAGTGTAAATAGGCTATAGGGTAAAACGAGAAAAAGACGGATTTTGGTAAGACCTTACCTGTAAAATCCTTTTCAGCGAAGGAAGGAAGGGAGACACAGATCCATTACTAGTGGGGGTAGGCGGAGCCCCACAGGATAGTTCACCTCAGATTTAGAAAAAGTGACAACCGGCCCCTCCAGCTTAGGCTCCTCCTACTCCCATGTTCTCCAGTCCGTACACAAGCTAAGGAAGAGCAGACAACACCAGGGGAACAACACAACCCCTTCTGAAAATTCATAAATGTGAGAGAACAGGTTATGTATATAACAGCATGAAAACACACAGTCCCAGGCACTACTTACTGGACCTGACAACTGCGATGAGCTGGCAATGCTGGAACAGAACCCTAGTGCGCCAACCCCAGACCAGATGACCGCCATCAGGAGGGAGTCGCGCCGCATCTAGAAAAACCATAATACACTTCTGCCATGGGAGGGTGCTGTGTCTCCCTTCCTTCCTTCGCTGAAAAGGATTTTACAGGTAAGGTCTTACCAAAATCCGTCTTTCAGCAGCAGAAGGGAAGGAAGGGAGACACCTATCCATTACTAGTGGGAAGTCCCAAAGCAGTCCAAAACTCAAGGGTGGGAAACAGTGGCAGGATCGCCAACACCCCAACAACTTAGGCAAGTGCGCAACAAGCGCCGAACAAAAAATAAAGAGATAACCTAAACCACTGCCGCCTGCAGGACCCTGCGTCCCAAGGCCGCATTGGCGGAAGCACTCACGTTCACTTTATAAAATTTAGTAAAAGTGTGAACGGAGCACCAGGTAGCCGCCCGGCAGAGCTGCGCTGCCGAAGCCCCCTGACGAAAAGCCCACGACGAACCAACAGCTCTCGTGGAATGAGCTTGAACCTTAACCGGACAAGGCTCGCCCTTGAGCCGGTACGCCTCCAGAATAGCCGAACATATCCACCGAGCTATAGTGTCCTTGGAAGCCCGCTGACCACGGCGACGACCAGCAGGAATCACAAACAGAGAATCCGATTTTCGAAACCCTTGCGTGATTGAAAGATAGAACTTCAATGCCCGCACCAAATCAAACGAGTGCAAGGCCCGCTCCTTCAGACTCTTTGGTTTCGGACAGAGGGAAGGCAACAGGATGTCCTGATTGAGGTGGAAAACGCGACACCACTTTAGGTAAAAAATCTCCACGGGTACGAAGCGCCACACGATCCGGGTGGAATTCCAAAAAAGGGGGCGAGCAAGACAGTGCCGCCAACTCCGAAACCCTTCTTTAAGAGGTGACCGCCACCAGGAAGGCCACCTTCCAAGAAAGCAAGTAAAGCATAGCTGAATCCATAGGCTCAAACGGCCCATGCTGAAGAGCCTCCAAAACTAAATTGAGCCGCCAAGGAGCCACAACCGCCCTCCGAGGCGGAAACTGATGTGCAACCCCGCGAAAAAATGAACGCACATCCCTGCGTGAGGCAATAGCCTTCCGAAAAAGCCCGGATAGTGCAGAGACCTGACCCCGCAAGGTACTAACTGCTAGACCCTTGACCAGACCACATTGCAGAAAGGCCAAGAAGTTGGGAATGGAAAAAACCCTCGGGTTCCTTGACGATCCAGAACACCATGAATAGAAGGCCTCCCAAGTTCTGTGATAAATACTAGTCGTAGCTGGACCTCTGGCCGCCCGCAAGGTGGCAATGACCTCGGACGAAAACCCACGACGGATCAAGATTTTGGTCTCAAGAGCCACGCCGTCAAACGAAGTGACTTCAGGTCCGGATGACGAATGGGCCCTTGAGTTAACAGGTCCGGGCAAAGAGGCAGTGGAAACGGAGGCGCTGCCAGAAGAGACACCAGCGTTGAATACCACACCCTCCGCGGCCAATCCGGCGCCACCAAAATCGCCGATACTCGTTCGAGATTGATCCGCCTGATCACCAGAGGAAGTAAGGATACCGGCGGAAACACATAGATCAGCTCGAACTGGTCCCACGGGGCCACTAGAGCATCTACCGCCACAGCCTCCGGGTCCCTGTACCTGGACATGATTGTCGGAATCTTGGCGTTCAGCCTGGATGCCATCAAGTCCACTTGGGGAGTCCCCCAACGGGAGCACAGCAGAGTAAAAACCTCCGGATGAAGACTCTATTCTCCGGGATCTACCCGCTCGCGACTGAGGAAGTCCGCCGAGATATTCTGCACACCCGGGATGTGAAACGCGGAGATGACTGGAACCCTGAACTCGGCCCAAAGCAGGATCCGAGAGACCTCCATCATGAGTCTGGAACTCCTCGTCCCGCCCTGATGGTTGATATACGCGACAGCTGTCGCATTGTCCGTCTGAATCCGGACCGGCAGACCGCTCAAAGGGACCGTCCAATGTCGGAGGCAGAGAAATATTGCTCTCAACTCCAGAATGTTGATTGGCAGAGACGACTCCTCTGACGACCAGACCCCCTGAACCCAGAGGTCGTTCCAAACCCCCCCCCAGCCAGTCAGGCTGGCATCGGTGGTAATCACCGACCACCGTGGGAGAAGAAGGGATTTCCCCAGGGATAGAGCCTCCAGACGTAACCACCATCCAAGAGACTCTCGCAACCTGTGGGAGATGACGACACAGCGATCCAGCGAAGTCGGCGATCGGTCCCAACGGGTCAGAATAAGATCTTGGAGATCCCGGGAATGAAATTGTGCAAACGGCACCGCTTCCATTGCTGCCACCATCAGACCCAGAAGGCGCATGCACTTCCGAAGGGACATCGCCCTCACCGACCTCATAGCCTGGACGTGGTGACGAAGGTTCGCTTGTTTGTCCGGAGGGAGGGACACCACTGCCCGTACGGTGTCGAAATGCATCCCCAAGAACAGGATTGACTGCGACGGCTCCAATGACGACTTCTTCCAATTGACCAGCCACCCGAAGTCTTCCAGGTGCTGAAGGGAGAGATCGCGAGCTGTCACTGCCTCCTCCGCTGTGGGCGCCACAATTAACAGGTCGTCCAGGTAGGGGAGAATCGGAACTCCTTGCTTTCGAAGGAGAGCCATGAGCGGTGCCAGAACCTTTGTAAAAACCCTGGGCGCCGAGACCACCCCGAAAGGTAGGGCCACAAATTGGTAATGGGCCTGCCCTACGGCGAAACGCAGGAAGCACTGGTGAGCCCTGCCAACAGGGACATGCAAATAGGCGTCGCGGATGTCGATCGACACCAAAAAATCGTACTGCGACAAGGCCGCCACGACGGAGCGAAGAGACTCCATACGGAATTTCCGGATTCGGACATGAAGATTCAAATCCTTGAGGTCCAGAATGGGATGAAACTTGTCCTCCTTTTTTGGGGACCACAAAAAGGTTAGAGTAAAAACCCCCTTCCCCGGTCCTCCGGCGGAAACGGAACCACTACACCCTGCTGCAGAAGAGAGTTGACCTCCCGCAGCAGAGCAGCAGCCAGCTTGGGCACGGACGGGATGCGAGACTGACGAAACCTGTCCGGGGGTAGAGAGTGAAACTCTATGAAATAGCCCGCTGACACAACCCGTGTCACCCAGGCGTCCGATTCGTGGGACGCCCAAACCGACCCGAATTGTAGCAGCCGACTTCCCACCCGAGAGCCCTCGAGAGGGATCCTGGCGTCAGTCCGCCTTAGCGGGCTTTTTGTCAGCCTCCCTTTTGTCCCGACGGAAATGCTGTTTCCAGGGAGTACGGGATTTCTGGGTGGACTTCTTACCGGAAGACGAGGGACGACCCAATCTCCAAGAGGGCTGATCGAATCGTCCCCTGGGTCGAAAGGACCGACGACCACTACCGGCACTTGACCTGTCAGACGTAGAGGCCGCTGCTTTCCGCTGTGGCAAAGCCACATCCTTGGCCTTAGCAATCAGCTCCGTGAGGTCCGAACCAAAAAGCAGACCGCCCTTGTACGCCAGAGTAAGCAAACCTTGTTTGGATACTGCGTCTCCAGTCCACTGTTTGAGCCACAGTGCTCTACTGACTGTGACGGCCGAGGCTTGAGCCCTGGACAGAAACAAAGTAGTATCCAGCACTGCGTCTCTGCTATATCGGGCCACCTCTTCCAACAGCTGGAAGAGCCTTTCCACGTCAGACAGCGGAGTCCCATCTTGCCATGCTGACCGCAGCTGATCCAACCATCTCAGGGAAGCCTCACCAGTATAATGTTAGGTGTCAGGCATGTGCTGGGCATGAAATTGGGTCAGAATCATCTGTGGATTCTGTGGTCTCCCATTCTGGTCCAGCCAGGGCAGACACTGCTCAGCATCACCATCTGGCCCAACGCCTAACTAGTGCACTAGATGTACAGGCTGTCCCCACATGGCCCCCAAGGCCGCTCGGAATCCATGACCCACGGCCTCGTAGATGGACTTCGCCGCTAACTCCGTCCTTCTGTCCAGCGGATCCTGTAGACTTGCCTTCCCTTTAACCGGAAGCAAAGAAGATTTGCTCAGCTGAGACAATGGCACGTCCACTTCAGGAGAGGGGACCCAATTAGCGATCGTCTCTGTGGAGCAGGGATACAGGGCATCAAAAAACCGCATCCCTTGGAAGCGCTTATCCGGACACAGGCATTCTCTCTCCACCGCCTCGTTAAGTTCATCGTGCGCTGGCAGTGTCGAACGAGCCCGACGCGACTCCTGATACAGCCGGGCCGACTTGCCCGGCGTCGTCATCTCTTCAGACAGCTATAACACTTCCCGCATGGCTCCAATAAGAGCATCCACGTGGCCTGAAAGCGAAGCCGAGCGACCCTGCCGATCCTCTTCATCAGAATCGGAGATCTCACCAGCAGAGCTTGTCGGTGAATCCGAAGCCTTTGATGCGCTGCGCGGAGGAGACAGCGCCACCACAGGCCTGTGGCGCTTCTTGCCCCGCGCCGGTAGGGACTTAGCTGATACCCAGTGACCCAGGAGGTCAGACAGACTGTCAATGGAGCGAGTGAGCGCTTTAACATCACTGAGGCCCCTGACCAGAGACGAACCTGACGCCGTCAACCCCGGCATATCAGATACGCGTGACCGATCCTGAAGCGGGCCGGGAGAGAGGTCCGCGCCGCCTGGACCCTGATCCGACATGCCCCCTACTCAGTAGCGAGCGTCGCGGAAAGAGCAGTAATAACCCCTTACAAGAGCACAGTAACCGGGGAAGTGAGATCCTGCTATCACAGCCTGTTCCCACAAAACAATTTACCAAGCACTGAAGGGTTAAAGATTCTCCTTAGAGGGAGAAAAGCTACCCCAGCATTGCAGAAAAAAGGTTTTCTGATGATGGCCAGAAGGGGTTAATGCTGCTGAACACGCAATGCACCTTGCCTTAAAAGGACTAAGGTGTGCATGCAGCAGAGAAGACAGCAGCGCTCTGTGCTGTAGAGATGAGACAAACAGATGACTCACCAGCTTCCTGGAGCCTGTGTGTGAGAGCGGAGAGCAGGGGGGAGGGAGAGGACAGCGCTGAGCTACGTGAGGCAATGGCCGTTTGCAGAGCCGAAGAGAAGGAAGGCAGGAGGGGGGCGGGGACTGCCCAGCGCGCGCTTTCCAGGCGCTTCCTGTCTGCACAGACGATGGCAGGCAGCCAAGAACATAAGCCACGCCCCCCCGTTACACTAACGGAGCCCGCGCTCCTCTGACCCGCTCCCCTGCTAACAGCAGCGGTGATGTGCATTCTCCAGTATTACACCTCTGCCTGAAAAGACAAAAGGTGCAGTCACCATAAGACAGTAACACACACACACACACAGGGCACTTACCCAGCTGAGCGCCACAGGGACCCCCAGGGATGTGTGACGCCATGGCCCTTCGCTCCCCCCACGGCGGAGCTCGCAGGGACCCCTAGATGCAGTGTGCGTCTCCGCCAGGGAGCACCCTGTATCCCCCGGGGCCGGCAGGCTTATGCGGGGACCTCCTTAGGGGGTACGCAGATCCGCCAGGGGAGGGCCAGGGGTCCCAGCAGCGCTGAGACCCCCTGAGACCTCTAGACCACGGGGGGTCCAGGTCTCCTGGTAAAAATAAAAAATTCTTCTGAGGAGCTGCAAAGCTTACGCTTTCTGAACGTTCAACGCACATCATTTAGCATGGTTTTCCTGTGTAAACAGGCTTCTAAACCTCCGACAATCAGTAAATATTTACCAGTTAGTGGTGGTTTACTGCCACTAATCTGTCTGTGTAAATGGAGTATTAGTGGGCAAAGCAAAAATTCCAAGATTTTAGGATTTTATTTTTATATGTAACCTCTCACCGCATTAGGATGTGAATGAACATCCTGAGAAGGAGCCTGCGTGTGTGGAGGTGGCTCAGGAACTCCACAAGAAGCTGATGGTGTCTGTTAACTATTTTGAATGTGCGCTGTTAATCGATGGGTTACCACAGCAGCCGGGGGCCAGCTTAAGCAGAGGCGTTCATAGAAATCATGGGGCCCCATACCAAGAGTCTATATTGATGGACTAGGCAGGGTTAAAACATATTGATGCAGTCACACAAGGGCCTACTTTCCAACTTTTAAATACAGGGAGAGGACATGTTTTGTGGCTTGGACACAGAAATAATGCCCCTGCTACTGATTCCTCTTGTTTGCACACACTGATACCATTTTAATAAACCCCATAGAGTATGCTGCCCTCCACACACGGTGCGATACCTCGGAGTGAATCTCCTGTCATAATTTTCTCCCACAGTAGTCCTTACATGGACAACATGATGACCCCATGGCAAACCCCACCAGTATAATGCACCTACACTACTCCCCCCCCCACACACACACACAGTATGATGCTCTTACAGCCCCCCACACATATACACACACAGTATGATGTCTTCCACAGTTCGCTCACACAGTATGATGGCCCCCAACAGTTCGCTCACACAGTATGATGGCCCCCAACAGTTCGCTCACACAGTATGATGGCCGCCCCACATCATGTATGATGGATCCCACAGTATACGCTTTTCTTGTTGCCAAAATAAAAAAAAACTCCGCACAGAGGGCCCGATCTAGTGACGTCATTGCACCTGCAGTGCTGAGACTTCGAGCACAGACGTACAGGCTGAATGATGAGGAACAAAGGCCATCTTTCAAAGAATGATATGCGGAAGAAGAAAGCCCTGTAGCATCAGGCTTTCCCAGCTAATGAGCGCCATAGTGGCCACGTGGTCTACCGCTATGGGCAAAATGCCTTTACCTTTAAGGCCCATCTTAGTACTTTTTACAGCAGACTGAGTGCCATAGGCAACCATGATTTCTAGTAAATACCGCAATACTGTGGTATTACAGTATATATAAGCAATCCAAGGATCACATGTTTAAGTCCACTAATGGGTACAAAAAAAATGAAAAAAAAATAAAAAGTCAAAATATAAAAAATAGATAATTTTTAACTATCCCACGTTTTCCCTATTAAAAACAAAGAAACGGAAAAAAAAACATTTGGTATCGCCACATCCGTAAAAGTCAGATGTATCAAAGTATGGAATTATGGTAATTAACCTTTACGGTAAACATTGCAGAAAAAAAAAATCAAAATGCCAAAATTGTGGGTTCTTTGTCACCTCACTTAACAAAAAAAATCCAATACAAAGCTAGCAAAACGTTATATGTGCTCCAAATTGGTATCAATAAAAACGTCAGCTCCATAAACACAAAAAGCGCTTAAATAAAAAACTCCCTGGTTCTTAGAGAGTTAAAATAGCGATCACAAGACGTTATGTCACCAAACTCATTAAGGCCTAGTACATTAATGGTGCCACAGGAACGGGCAACAGCGAAAAATGTTATTTGCAAATCTACTTTCAGCGTATGTATGTTGGCCCTTGAGGACATTGCACACGCTGCTGCCAATTCATAGTTTTCCATGAACGTTTATTTTGTGCATAGGGTAAAAGAATACATAAAAGATATTTCTTATAGATGGCAGCTAGCGTTATATTACTCCTGGTTTAGGAGCTGTGACTCTCACAATCCCTCCAGGTGAGCACCTCAAATTATTTCTTTCCCCCTCCACTGTTTTTTTTCCCTATGTTCTGTGCGCTCTATTCCCTAAACAGCTCCATTTTCAATGGACAAATCATGATGTCTAGAGATCTCAATATTCTCCTTGTCAGAGGTGCCCCCATGAGGGTTGTCAGAAGATCTCAAAAACAGCAGGTGTTGTGGGGTGTGCCTGGCATACAATAGTTAGTGCCTACCAGGGTAGAACATCCGGTGAGCAGGTGGCGGAGTCATGGGCGCCCAAGGCTCATTGATACTTGTGTGGAACGAAAGGTACAGTAGCCCCAGCTGGTCCGGTGCTGCAGAAGAAATACTGTGGCACATATTGCTGAAAAATTAAGTTTTGGCTATGAAGAAAAGATGTCAGGATAAAGTATTGCAGCTTATTACATATGGAGATGCACACTGGTCATTGTCATGCTGACCCGGTTACAGCCAAAAGCACCTACAAGGGTATATGGGCATCAGAACTGAACCATAGAGTAATAGAAGAAAGGGTTCTGGTCTGATGAATCATGTTTTCTTGTACATCACGTAGATGGGTAGAGGTGTATAACTTACCTGGGGAGAAACATGGCCTCCAGGCGCACCTTAGGAAGAAGGCAAACTCCGGGGAAGTAATCTATAGTTGTATGTGCCAAACATTACATTTTATCACCCTTTTGGAATTTTTTTATATAAAGTGACCAACCCCAATATAATAAATAATACAGAATTTTACAATTTCATTGTACAATTTTTAAGTCATATCCGCACTTGGAGTATCCTACACAACCCTATATATATATATATATATATATATATATATATACAGTCATGGCCAAAAGTATTGAGAATGAGACAAATAGTAATTTTTCCAAAGTTTACTGCTTCATTTTTTGTAATGGCAATTTGCATATACTCCTGAATGTCAAAGAGTGATCAGCTTAACAGCAATTACTGTACTTGCAAAGTCAATATTTGCCCAGAAAATGAACTTTAACCCCCAAAACACATTTCAACATCATTGCAGTCCTGCCTTAAAAGGAGCAGCTAACATCGTTTTAGTGATTGATCCATTAACACAGGTGTGGGTGTTGATGAGGACAGGGCTGGCGATCAATCAGTCATGATTAAGTAAGAATGACATCACTGCACACTTTAAAAGGAGGCTGGTTCTTGGTATCATTGTTTCTCTTCAGTTAACCATGGTTATCTCTAAAGAAACACGTGCAGCCATCATTGCACTGCACAAAAATGGCCTAACAGGGAAGAGTATCGCAGCTACAAAAATTGCACCTCAGTCAACAATCTATCGCATCATCAAGAACTTCAAGGAGAGAGCTTCCATTGTTGTCAAAAAGGCTCCAGGGCGCCCAAGAAAGACCAGCAAGCGCCAGGACCGTATCTTAAAACTGTTTCAGCTGTGGGATCGGACTACCAGCAGTGCCGAGCTTGCTCAGGAATGGCAGCAGGCTGGTGTGAGTGCTTCTGCACGCACTGTGAGGCGGAGACTCTTTGAGCAAGGGCTGGATTCAAGGAGGGCAGCAAAGAAGCCACTTCTCTCCAGAAAAAACATCAGGGACTGACTGATTTTCTGCAAAAGGTACAGGGAGTGGACTGCTGAGGACTGGGGCAAAATCATTTTCTCTGATGAATCCCTTTTTCGATTGTTTGGGACATCTGGAAAACAGCTTATTCGGAGAAGAGGTGAGCGCTACCACCAGTCTTGTCTCATGCCAACTGTAAAGCATCCTGAAACCATTCATGTGTGGGGTTGCTTCTCAGCCAAGGGAATCGGCTCACTCACAGTCTTGCCTAAAACACAGCCATGAATAAAGAATGGTACCAGAATGTCCTCCAAGAGCAACTTCTCCCAACCGTCCAAGAGCGGTTTGGCGCCCAACAATGCCTTTTCCAGCATGATGGAGCACCTTGCCCTAAAGCAAAGGTGATAACTAAATGGCTCATGGAACAAAACATAGAGATTTTGGGTCCATGGCCTGGAAACTCCCCAGATCTTAATCCCATTGAGAACTTGTGGTCAATCATCAAGAGACGGGTGGACAAACAAAAACCAACAAATTCTGGCAAAATGCAAGCATTGATTATGCAAGAATGGACTGCTATCAGTCAGGATTTGGTCCAAAAGTTGATTGAGAGCATTCCAGGGAGAATTACAGAGGTCTTGAAGAAGAAGGGGCAACACTGCAAATATTGACTTGCTGCATTAACTCATTCTAACTGTCAATATAACCTATTGGTACTCATAATATGATTGCAATTATATTTCTGTATGTGATATAAACATCAGACAAACACTAATAAAAACCAGAGGCCAGCAGATCATGTGAAAATATAATTTTGGTGTCATTCTCAATACTTTTGGCCATGACTGTATATATATATATATATATATATATATATATATATATATATATATATATATATATATATATATATATATATATATATATTCTCTATCTCAAGTCTTGGAGCAGAAATACTTCACATACAGAATCTGTTGCTATAGTGAGCTTATTGTTCTGTTCATGATTGCAGTTTGTGAGCTCCGATCTCCTTCTATGGGTGAATTTCTTTGGGGTCTTGAATCCTCTGGCTGGTTAAAACACGTGAAAACAATCCTAGATGCTGGTATCTTCATTGTAAAGGTAAGATGTGTTGTATCTGTTCATATTCTAGTGCTGCTTGTCTGATTTGTACTATTCTAGGCACGGACTGTACAAAAATGATCCTTTTAGTGCTGAGAATAAACGAGATTTGTAATTATATAAATGTGTAATATTTTACATTTAATTTGCACATTTAGGCCGTGTCAGAAGAGGGCGCCAGCGTGCTCGTTCATTGTTCTGATGGATGGGACCGCACCGCTCAGGTCTGCTCTGTATCCAGTCTGTTACTTGACCCCTATTACCGAACCATCAGAGTATTTATGGTAAGAGGTTTCATTTCATATACTCTATGTACTGGTGGAGATTTACGGAGTTGATATTTTTTGCATAGTGTAACTTTTATTTTTCCCAATTACTATTAGGTGTTAATTGAAAAAGACTGGATTTCATTTGGACACAAATTTAATCACAGGTAACCCTGGTCACTGCACATATGTTGGAAAAGTCAAACAGAGTCACTTATTTACAGAGGGCCTTTCACCAAATTTTTCATGTTGAACTGAAAACACGTTGTAGCTTCAGAGCAGAAAAAAAAATAATTGTTAGTTCTTTTTTTATTTTGCATCTCTGTTGCAGGGATATTAACAATCAAAGTATTTGTCACCTAATGAGTTAATTTTCGTTACATCCAAGTGGGTGTTATCAGAGAGCTTTCACTGTGGGGCATGTACTTCTCCTTGTACGATGTTGTCCAATTATAAACAGGCAGCAAGATGCTAGAAAAAGAACACCTCCACACCATATCTTACAGCAGGTTTCTCAGTGTGTGGGTTATAATGAAAGCCCGGATCTCCTGGTCTAACCTCCTGCATGATTAGAATATCAACTGTATTCAAATCCCATCAATCAACACATTTCAGATATGGGCCCAGCAGTCAGTGTGGGGCTAGGGTCAGCACAGCTGAGTTTAGCTGTGTCACTTTCCAAATCTTCCATCAGCTCTCCTCCTCTCAGCAAAAGAGACAAAAAAAAAACACCATACATTCTAATATAATATACTTACTGTAGTTTTTCTGTGCCATTCCCAGTCTCAGGCGGTTTTGGGAGTGCAGTCCACCTGAAAAAGATGTTGCATGCATATACCCCAATTGCATTGCTTCAGCATATTTTTTTTTTTTTTTTTTTTTAAGGTATGGAAATTTAGATGGGGATCCCAAGGAGGTGTCCCCAGTGATAGACCAGTTCCTGGAATGTGTCTGGCAGCTCATGGAGCAGTTTCCCTGTGCGTTTGAATTTAATGAGAGATTCTTGGTCCACATACAACACCATATATACTCCTGTCAGTATGGAAACTTTCTGTGCAACTGCGAGAAGGAGAGGAAGGAACTGATGTGAGAGAATATGTGCTCTGTGTATGGTCACTATAGGCTTGTAACAGAAATAGAATATGGATGGTTGACGTGTCCCTGATGCTGATCTGATCACACGGTGCCCCACAGTCTGGATAACAGCAATCACTTATAAACTGTGAAGGTTGAACCTTGGCAAAAAATTTTCAATAACTGTGCAGGAGAAAAATGTATAAAGTGATGGCATATTGGTAAGATATGCCATCACTTCAGGATTGGTGGGGGTGTCAGACCTTAGGGACTCCCACATATCCGGAGACTGAATGGGTATGTGAACCTAAACCATTTCAGTTTTTTCCTGCCCATCTGGGTCGCTGGCATCGCTGGCAGTGCCAATGTACAGAGAAACATAAGAATGGTGAAATCAAAATGCCAATAATAAAATAAGATGGGTACATGGATTTAAGAATTGCACAGTTCCTGATGTAACCAATGGTCCACTAGAAGATACTTCTTGAAGATATTCTCTGTCCTGAGTAATGTTGAAATCTTGTAGATCTTCTTTCCCAGTCACAAAATGTCCTAACCTGCAGGTCAGTAGCCAAGGACATGAGATACATCCTTGTAACTAGAGGATCATGGCTTTAAAGAGATATTCTTAAAATATCAAGCTCTCATTGAGGCCTCATTCAGACATCCGTATCCACATGTACGTGTTAATGCTAATGCTATTCACATGCCTGTGGATTTTCATGGACTATGTGTCTGTGCAAAACTCACGGAGACATGTCTGTTTTTTCTTCCAATATCACAGATGAAAAAGACCTATACAAGTCTATGGGTCCATGAAGAACATAGACAGCCCACGGATGGCATCATGGTGCTGTCCGAGATTAAAGGGGTTGTCCAGTACTTTATATTACCCCCCCCCCCAATGTGTCTCCCCGAGACCCCTAAGGATTTTTGTAATTACCTACCGTTGCAGATAATACCTGTGAGTGGCGCTATCACTGGCCGCTCACAGGCATCACGTGACCCCCGCCGATGTCGCTGGCAGCAGCCGGGGGTCTCTGTCTTCCACGTTCCAGGTGGATGCCAGACTGTGGGCGGGGTTACCCCCCCCACATCACACCCGGCATCCACCGCACGCTCTGCCTCTCCCCATTCATTGGGAAAGCGCGGTAGATGCTGGGAGTGACGCATGGGGAGGAGGTGTAACCCTGCCCACAACCCAGCAGCCACCGTAGGGACCCCAGCGCTGAGTCACGCCTCACTTGTCGTGACATCAGCGTGGGGTCACGTGATGCCTGTGAGCGGCCACCGATAGCGAAGCTCACAGGCATTATCAGCAAAGTCTTAGGGGCCCCGGGGGGATACATTGGGGGGGGAGTAATATAAAGTACTGGACAACTTCTTTAACATTACAAAGCATAGGAGAAACTTTATAACATATTTATCCATACGAGAAGAACACTGATAACACAATGATGGTAAAAATGGACACACTGATACCATTTTTTCACATACCTGTTTAAACCTGTACATGTGAATGAGGCCTTCTGCTGATCACTGAAGAGCCCCATTCTCAGCATCGCTAAAAGTCCCATCGGTCAGACCTCCTGCATTCAGAAAGTTATCTCCTAACCCTTTACAGCAGTGGTTCTCAACTCCAGTCCTCAGGACCCACCAACAGGCCATGTTTTCAGGATTTCCTTAGTATTGCACAGCTGATAATTGCATCACCTGCACAGGCAATAATTCCATCAGCTGTGCAATACTAAGGAAATCCTGAAAACATGATCTGTTGGTGGGTCCTGAGGACTGGAGTTGGGGAACACTGCTGTAAAGGGACTGTCAGTACAGAAGGACTGTTCAAATCAAGTACAGGCGCTCGGTGCACCGTGGTGGGGCCAAGCAGTTCAGTGCATCTTTCCATCTACTTTTTGGAAACGGATTTTCCAATTTTGACTATGAAGCTACACAGCTACTATGCAAAGAAACACTGAAAGCTATAGAACTTGTGGCTCATTCATATAAGAGAATCAGGCACAGTTTCACCAGTTTGGTCAGTGTCAGTTTTTATCATTAGAGTTTGGCCTGAGCTTCAGTTTCTTCATCTTTTTCCATCAAACAGACCTGGAAAACTGGACAGCGCTCAGATGGCAATTAATTGTTGGCCGATTTTTTTTTTTTCACTGACCCATGGATGTGCATTGTTAATTTTGACCTGACACTCAGATAACTATCGTACTATCGTACATTTTGCCACGATTTTCCGTCTCTCAAACAATCACAGATATGTGAATGGCCCCATTCACTCTTCTAGGTACAAGTCGTATCTGGAAATAACACAAATAGGACTCGTACACAAAAAATGTACGTCTGAATGAGCCCTTAGTGTTAGTGCAGGTTGCAGTGGTGACGGGTATACTTGCAGCTCTCATAATCTCAATATATCAGTGATGCAATCATCATCTTCCAGAATTCAGGAGAGGACCTACTCCCTCTGGTCTTACCTGTGGAAGCAGCGGTTGGATTACATGAACCCTCTGTACAGAGCAGATCACAGTCAGACCCAAGGAACTCTGAGACCACACACCACTCCATGCCACTTCAGGTAAGAGGTTATTCTGATTCCTCCTCTGCACTGAATAAAGCAGCAGAACTCTAACACACCATATACTTATCATTCATATATAGAAACATCAACCCTAACTTTACAGGTGAAAGAAGCGGGGTGACGTATCATGAGCCCAATGTGTCCTTCAGTGGTGAAATCCAAGGCCCAACACTCTTCCCACTTGTAACCATGGTCTACATTTAGGGGTTGCGTCAGAGCTCACTCGTCAGTTCTATCTTCTGCCTGGCACAAATCAATTCACTTTAGACAGATTTACTGACATCTATGACAGCTTGTGACACGGTGATTCATTTTGCACATATTTAGACTGCGATAAAGTATTGATCTTTGGGGGTCAGACCGCTGGGACCCCCAACAATCCCCAGGAGGTTCTGTAGAGCAAGCTTTGAACAGAGCAGAGGGGGAGCATGTACATCTCTACTCCATTCATTCTCTGTGGAACTGACCCCTAGCGATCAATTCCTAAATCCCGTTGATAGGGGATTACTTATATACTTGGTACAACCCCTTTAATAGGGCATGCGGATGTCCCTGATCGGGAACTTTCTATATAAACGCATAATATAAAGTCGAGTTTGGGTCAGGAGACCTGAAGCCAGTCTTTGCATTGAAGCATACTCAGACCGCAAAACACACGTGTGAATCCAGGCAAAAGCTGTTTTTTTTTTGTTTGCCTGTACAAAACAGACCAATTTTGCAAGTGTGTTAGATCCAATTTTCGGGCATATTTAGTCCACATGTCCGTTTTTATCAATGGTTTTGCCATATGCAAAAACAACGTGACAGAGGTTTCCCAAGCTTCTTCAAGTACCCAGTCAGTGAAAATGAAGAATAGCAGTAGGATGCAACTTGGATGTCCGCAAATAAGGTCAATGTAGGGGATGTCTCTGTTTATATACAGACCATCAGTCAGCAAAATAACAGAACGGACATGTGAATAGTGTAAGGATAGGATGTGTCAGTGTGCTGTCCGAGTAATGAGGCCCAACTTGCCACCACATATTTTCACTAATCTGAAGTCACCAGCCATAGATCAGCCACTGAGGGACTCATTAGGACTCGCTCACATTGCCACGTAACACGGCCGAGTGCTAGTGCTATGTGATGTTTTATCGGATAGCACTCGGACCAATAATATACTATGTTATCCGAGTGCAGTCTGATGTACGTGCACAGAGACAATGGAGAAGATGGAAAAATTAAGTCCTCCATCTTCTCCACACCTGTGCTGCAATTCTTCCATGCGAGAAAATTGGATCACACTCAGAGTTAAAGCAGAGTGTCATTAGTATAATCGGCCCAATTCTCTGGCATGGGAGAATATACAGCATTGTGAGCTAGCCCTTCATGTGTGTACCATGAGCTAGCACGTCTTAAGAACATATATCATGAGAATTGCTCGATGATAATCTTCTGTACTTGTGCATATACTAACTCTTCAAACTTATTTTTCACCATGGAAGGTTTTGGAGGGGCCTCTATAACCAATTTGAGAAAGGAATGCACCCTCGCCAGTCAGTCACTGATTTTCTACAGGCAGTAAAAGAAGAGACGCAGCAGCTGGAGGAGGAAATGGAGTTCATGGAGAAGGTGTGGTAGAAATACTGAAAATCCAGCTTCCTGGCCTATATGTTTTTGATGTTTATACCTCCGCTTAGGTTTCAGTGTAAACCAATTCAGCTTTTAATGGTGACTGAGAAACAATTTTAAATGATTATATATAAAAACCCTGCACAAGATAAAAAAGAGGCAATCATTTTTAGCCGATGCCCTACGTCTTTGGTGTTCTCCAACACAATAACTGGAAGAGAGCACCATTAAAGGGAATCTGTTACCAGGTTTTTGCTACCCATCTGAGTGCAGCGCAATATAGGGGCAGAGGCCCTGATTCCAACAATCTGTCACTTACTGGGCTACCTGCTGTCATTTTGATAAAATTACTGTGTTATCTGCAGCAGACCCCGCCCACATCACTGATTGGCAGTTCTCTGACTGCTGAGCTCTGTATAACCCTGCCCACACCACTGATTGGCCACTTTGTGTATACTAGATTTGCAGAAAGCTGCCAATCAGTGATGGGGGCGGGGTTGTACAGAGCTTATGAATATGTAGGACTACCTGGCAGCAGGTTTACTAGTCCCCAATGATAATCTGCTTGCTGATAAAATAGTGATTTTATAAAAACTACAGCAATCAGACCATTAAGTGACACATCACTGTAACCAGGGTCTCTACCTTGTGTCTTTTCAATGTCAGTAATGCCTGAGCACTGTGGCGTTATGGCTTTCTTATGGCACCAGAGAAGTTTGTTCATTGGTATAAAGTTTTCAAGTAAAGGTTAATTTAGGCAGGCCAATAATTGGGTTAGGGAGCGTTCCCTCATTCCCAACTGTTGGCTGCCTAAACAGGCCATCAAACATCCAATGGAGGGGCAAAGCATTCATTGGTGTGATAATTTTTGAGCACGTTTAAAAATTATCATTAGCAGCACATTGTCCTGTGTAAACGAGAAATGTGCTGACGATAACATAAGTGCGGCCGGCCTTACTAAACAGACCATTAAACCACTGCTGATCGACTTGCATGTAGAGGTTACATTAACATGCCCTAACCCAATGTAACTTTTGCTCTTGTCTAACAATTTTTCCTTTAGAGATTAACAAAACTGGACACTCGAGAGTCAAATGAAACCTACAAGAATCTCAATGACCAGCCAAAAATCCACAACTTCCAGATATGCATCACCAAACACTCTCCGGCTAATACGCCCCAAGATTACAGCACCAACCTGAAGCTGTTTCCCTCTCGTAGTTCATCCCAAGGTGAGGAGGACTCGGCCCTGATCCTAACCCAGGACCATTTGAAGAGCTCGGACCCCGACCTGTCGGCTAACAGTGACCAGGAATCTGGGGTGGAGGACTTGAGCTGCCGGTCTCCGAGTGGTGGAGACTCGTTACCCAGCGAGGACAGTGGGAAGGATCCCGATTCAGATGAAGCAGTGTTCCTGACTGCTTAGAGGTCTTATTAACCACTTGCTATTATATTAGTGCTTCTATTTATTTATAGGGAGTGATGTAAGCTGGGAGGGATATACTGGGGGAAAAAAAAACATATCGACTTTGTTCACATGTATCAGTGGTAGTTTGTGCAGCGGAGACCAGATACTAATGTCCTATATAGTCGGTCTGATCCAGGCAATTGAACGACTGACAATTGGAAAAGTGCATACACAGGTTGACGAAACAATGACGGGGACACAATGATCGCTAATAATCTGGTATCCTGTTATCAGCAGCACGTCTCCTGTTTACACTGAGTAATGTGCTGCCGTTAAGAATTTTAATGAATGCATAAAATGTATCGCACCCAATGAAACGGTGCTTTCCTAGTTTGTCTGCTGATTGTGGTCCTGGTTAGATGGGCCAATAATCGTATGTTGAAATGATTCCTATGAGCGCTCGTTCATCGTTTATTGGCTCTACGCCTTAAGTGCGTGTCTGCAGCCTCCGGGAATATTCAGAAACAGTTATCTTTTTTTAAGAGCCAACCTTATAATGCATTTTGTTTCCTTTCATGATTTCAAACCACATGTCCGTGGAGCATGAATCCTGTCCCAATATATTTGTATATTTAAGGTTTGTCATTGACAAAGGTGCCCTGTACTGGAAATATGGACACTTACATGGTTTTCGGGTTTAGGTCCACTGTGTGAAAGATCTGAATGTGCTTTGCTTCTGTGTAAGTTGCTGGTAGACTAATGGTGGTCATCCAGGATCTGACATTGGGTATTAATTCCCTACCTCCTAGTTATGTTAGGCATGACTATCACATGTAAGGTTCTTGCCACCTGGCCGAGAAAAGTTCGAAAAAAAGGACGCAAGCATAAACTGTTTGGCCTGTGACCACAGCAATTTACAGTAAAACAATGTGATTTTCGTCACATGATTAAAACCATGACCCAATGTCTATGGCTGAATAATCCCTTAAAGACTAATGTTTTGTGCTATGGTATACCATCGGTCCGATCTTCTGTAACTTTATACTGTTTCCACATAGACTGCCAATGAAACAAAACTTCAGAATCTCATTTGGAGACTTTAAAGGGGCTGTCCAAGACTTTATTGAAGGCCTATACTTGATCATCAATGTCTGATTGATAGTGCGTGCTGTAGCTGTTCCTGTGTCAACGGTGGCCAGAAATGCTCAGGTGCCGAGCTCTGTTGACGGAGTACTACATATCGGCCACCCATTCAAATCATTAGGGGGCAGATGTGTAGTACGCAGCCGAAGCCACTATTCCCTCCACAGAGCTCCGCAGTGCAGCTCCGCTAATGAGCACCCCAATTGATCAAACATTGATGCCTTATCTTAAAGAGGTGGTCACTACATTGTATAATGCCCCCATCAAATTACACCTTTCAAATACCTGCAGCCGGGGTCACGTGATGCAGACTGAGCAGTCAGCAATAGCGCCACCCACAGGTACATATGGAAGCAGGAGGTATTTACAAAAACATTTATTTAGTTAACATGTGTAAATCGATGGGGTCATTATACAATGTAGTGGACCACCTCTTTAAAGAAAGGCCATCAATGTTAAAGTCCGGGACAACCCCTTTAATTATTAATCGGTATCGGTACAGATCTATTAGACTTTTCAGAACTTCAAAATAGGTCCATCCTTCAAACAGATGCCAAAAAGTACAGTATGCTGCAAACTTTAATGGAAGCATTCCTGTATGAATACAATATTGGAGGAAATAAAGAAAAAAAAAAAAAAAGCTTTGGCACTTTTATGTAGGTCTCCAGAATATAGTGGGGAGAGACTTTCTTATTGACTTATATAAGCGAGGTAGAGCAGTAACCCCAAAGAAATTGAAAAATCAGCTGTGGTCCCTATAGGATGGCCCTACACATTGCATTTCCCATCACTTTTTTGAGAATACATTGGGGTGGAAAAATAAGATACAAATAAAGCAGATAATAAGAATTTATAGTCCAGAATTTACTGGTCACTTTTGTATTTCTGTAGGAATTCCAGCTCTGTACGTTGCAGATATCCGGCCCATCAGCGGATTAGCGGGGTCCCGCGTACTTGAATCCTTGCATGTTATCTGGGGGCTAAGAGCCATAGGGTTCTCTCTAAGTGCTTCCGACACTGGTTTTCAGAAAACGTACTGATCCTTTTATATTCGTGCTGCACGGTAGTTACATGTGGGGTCTCAGCGTCACATTACTGGGCTAGTACTAATATGGTAAGAGTCAATGTTGTGTAGTATCCCCCCGCCATCCTTTACGTGTCTGCCTGCTGCATAGCGGACGGCTGCCATCTTGAATGCTCATTGAAGCTGCTATTAGTTTTTTTTGTAAATTGCATGGATAATCTTACCAGAATAATCGTTCTCACTTCTTGACTTGTCTGCTCATTGTGACCAATATCATATTGGTTTTATAGACGAGTTTACAAGCGCTTGTAGTGCTACAATACAAGAACAAAGCTACTAGATGTAATAGGAAGATCATCATAAAATGACCGTCCCTCCCAACTGCAGATTCCAAAATCTTCTGAAGATGCAGCTTATAAGTGAGGTCCGTGATAGTCAGAAGCAGCGTCTTCTTCCCATGATCTGTGCCTGGGGTGGTAGCCCAGCGATGTAGGGGCTGAGCCGCAGTAACAGACATGGGGCCGTGTCTGCGGGGGAAGGTGGGGAATAGAGTTTTCATTTTCTAATCCAGGACAACCCTTTTAAAAGTAGAACTCCCAAAAACAATGAAAGGGAAAGCCTCTTAAAGGGACACTAATCCTCGAAATGAATGAGGGCAAAAAATAGAGCAGCTCTTACTTTTGTCCAGTCTCAACATGATCCTAAAAGAGATGGGGCCAGAGTCATCAAGAGCGGCGCTGTTCACATTGGTCTTGATGAGGAGGTGTGCTGGAGTCAGACAGACGCTCACGGTTCATGAAAAGGTGCATGCTTCTTCCTGAATTGAGAACGCACCGTGGGGCAATAAACAAATATGCAACATGGGAATGAGATTTTGTGGCTATTTATGGTACAAAGAATTAAAAAAAAAAATTCTGCACAAGCGCTGTGTGTGAGCAAACCCCAACGGTGGAGCCGCAGGTCTTTTGGGAGTTCTCCTTGATTGCAAAGGGTTTTGTGTGTTTTTTTTATATATATTATTTATGGTTTATTTATTGATGCCATCATTGCTTATTTTTGTGACGAGTATAATAAAATCATGATCTATTTTTTTATTTTGTGTTGCATATTTTGGCTGTAATTTATATGCAGAAATTGATTTTTGTTTTAAGATATTTTAAAATATGTTGTCAAGCAATATTACCCTAATTGTGACTATATCAGTACAAAGTACGTATGTAAAGTAGTTTATTCCGTAATGTGCAATTAGAATATTTTTGTAAACTCCCTTGTGTTGTGTGTGTGCTGGTGTGTATAGATTAGATTGGGCCGCTGTCCTTTACGGACATAGCATTAGAGTCATTTATGCTGCACTTATAGAAGATGCTAAAGAATTACACTACAGTTTTTTTAATACAATTTTCTTTTCTTTTTTAAAGCAATACTTTACTCACCCTCTCTGGGTCTAATGCAGAGTGTCAGCTATTTGTCACATTGACAGCGCTGCAGCCAGTCAGTGAGTTCAGTGACTCTGAGCAAGTAGTGCCGTTAACTCGGGCAAAGCTGCTGATCTCAGTTATTGGTTGCAGCGCTGTCGACGTGAGGCCAAAGGACAGTAACAGACACTGGGAGCAGTGGCAGAGACCCTGTGCTGGACCCAAGGAAGGTGACTAGTGCACAGTTACAAAAAAAAAAAAAAAAAAACAGCTGCACCAACGGGTTAAAGGAAAATCCCTTTAACCCTCAACTGGTGAGGTGGGGGTCGCCACACCCCAGGGAATTTTTGTTCGGCTGCCATTCATTGAAAAATGCTGGTATGAGGATACGTGTCTCACTAGCTTCCATCCATTTGTGGGTGTCAAAAATTTGTTACACTCATATGCAATCAATCGCCAATAAGAAAACGATTAAAACAAACGTGATCTTCGCATTTTCTGTAAAAATAAGAGATTTCTAAACACTGGGGTATAGGAAACCCCACCTCACCAGTTGCGTGACATAAACCCCACCTCACCAGTCGAGGGTTAATGAACCAGATAATCTGGCACAGATCAGCAATGGAATGGGGAATTTTACAAGATCAGAAGCAAGAAACTGAGCAGAAAATTAGGAAATTACCCTGATAACATTTTGAATTAGCAGCTTGTTTTTGGGCTCTATATACCAATCCAAGGGAGGTTTGTATACTTTATGACGGACATGTAATAATTCAGAATATTTGATGATTTGGAATTTATTAGATGCCCCAGGTGAATTACCCCAATACTATAAAATGGACATAAATGACACATAAATCTGTGCGGTTACAAAGTAACATTGACGCTCCTCCCCAACTCCCCGTACAGAATGACATGCCCTCGGGTCAGGAGTGTCTACAGCTTCATAGAAATATATAAAGCAGTCACGTTAGGGTCGGGAAAGTCCGTGCATGGACTGATTACCACGGACGTCTGAATGAGTCTTTATTGACTAATAAAGTCACTATTGATCACAGGGGTTAAAACGGTCAGGATTGGAGTTCATCTCCAATGTTGACCTTTGTGTAATATATACAACTCACACCTCCTGCACATGGAACAGGCATAGATTCTGGGTATGAACAATGGGCGCCCTACACTATCCACCCTAAACATGGGGAAGATGGCAGTAAAGAGTAAAAGACAGTTGTCTGGGACTTGACTCTTTTCATAAGATAGGTCATCAGCGTGTGATTAAAACAGAAATGTAGAAATTTTTTGCAAATTTATTTAGAAAACAAAAACTGAAATATCACATGGTCATAAGTATTCAGACCCTTTGCTCAGTCACTCATATTTAAGTCACATGCTGTCCATTTCCTTGTGATCCTCCTTGAGATGGTTCTACTCCTTCATTGGAGTCCAGCTGTGTTTAATTAAACTGATAGGACTTGATTTGGAAAGGCACACACCTGTCTATATAAGACCTCAAAGCTCACAGTGCATGTCAGACCAAATGAGAATCATGAGCTCAAAGGAACTGCCCAAGGAGCTCAGAGACAGAATTGTGGCAAGGCACAGATCTGGCCAAGGTTACAAAAGAATTTATGCATTACTCAAGGGTCCTAAGAGCACAGTGGCCTCCATAATCCTT